>NC_089593.1:76453793-76627162 GCF_019320115.1 Miscanthus floridulus
CACCCTCTCTATGGTTCCAGCATTTTTTCACGTTTTTTGCACATTTTGCATCGGCCGAGATTCGAACCCGCAACCTCTCCCTCGCGTGCAAACTCCTCTACCACTGCACATCACGATCACTTGTGTCTACAATCCATTTTGGTTCCCCACATATTATACAAAACTGAGCATAAATTGATTGTTTGAGGCCCTACACTAATTCAAATGAAAAAGTTGTCAGCTACAAAGTTTTATAACTTTTCGAGATCTACAACTTTCATTTTGGTAGTTTCTCCATCCAAGGTCACTTATAAAATTTGAATTTCAAATTTAAGAAATTCGAACATGATTTTCCATGACAAGATGATTTCAAATGAGAAAGTTATCACTACAAAGTTTCATAACTTTTTAAGATCTACAACTTTGATTTTTACTGTTTGTCAATTCGAGGTCGTTTAAAAAATTAAAATTTCAAAGTTTTGGAAATTCAAACGTAGTTTTCCTTGATAAGATGATTTCAAATCAAAAAGTTGTCAAGTACAAAGTTTCATAACTTTTCGAGATCTACAACTTTCATTTTGGTTATTTCTCCATCCGAGGTCGTTTACAAAATTTGAATTTTAGTGCTTATTTTTTAATACTCGGCGTCTATTTGTAGGGGCAGTTCAATATTGAGCCGCCCCTACAAATCCGATTTGTACGGACGGCTGGATATAGAGCCGCCCCTAGAAATCGGGCCATTTGTAGGGGCGGCTGATAACACCGGCCGGCCCTACAAATCCATTTGTAAGATCGGCTCATTTGGCAACCATTTGCAGGGGCGGCTCAATATAGAGCCGCCCCTACAAAGAAAGGGAGGCGTTGCCACAAATTATTTTTATAGCAGTGCACGTAATATAGGGGGTGTTTGGGACTACTCCAAAAACGCTGCTCCACAAACTCCACCGTGGACCAGCACCACAAAAAACTGAAGTTCGTGGAGTACCTCTTTAGGTGCTCTCACAAATCTACCCTTTTTCCTCGAACAGAGTGTGTGGAGCTGAAACCATTTGGCTAAAAAACATGGAGCGGAGCAGTCCCAAACACCCTATAATGGCTATCCTAGCAATTGGTTTCAGCAGGTGTCTTTCCCATGGTCTAATCTTTAAAAAGTCTAATGACAGCGGACAAGTCCGGAACATTAATTTGTTTGAGATTGACTCTGACCTAGTACTTGTTTTAGTAAGTAAGGCACGCGTACGGATGTCGACATTTTTGCATCATATATGATCATCATCTTACGGGAAGCATGCTTTTCCTGTGAGGCTGGGACTTTGACCGTCGATTAAATTATTTCTGGAAGTTAATATTGTCGACACTATAAGTAGCATCATAACCACCGTCACATAGAAAATGCGGCTTCTCCTCGTCTCCTGTAGTCCTACACTAAGGCCAGTTTTATGTGAGTTTCATTTGCATTAAATATGTTGTCACATAGACATTTTTTATGACATGGCAGCGTATTTAAGAAGAGAGAGAAGAAATAAGTTTTATTTAGATAAAACTCTTTTGGCATGATTACCAACTCTCTATGAGTCTTAAACTTAAATGCTTATGAAACTATAGAATGAAACTTAGAGTGGGAGTTTCATCCAAGTTTTATTTCATTTCATTTCATATGACATGGCAGTTTTGGAAACAACGTCATAAAACTCTCCAAAGACTGGCCTAATACACGTATAGTTGACGGTAGATGGATTTATTTGTGGAATTAATCGAAGCTAATAATTTGAGACATATATGTTCTCAACGTTTTTGGAAATAGGTGCTAGTAGTAGACTAGTAGTTGGTCGGTGCAGACAACACGCTTTGGGTAAGAAAGTGACAGTGTGTGACGAGGTACATCTGATTTTGCGCTGAAAGGTACATCTGATTTTGACACTACTTTTGTTTGACTTCGGCCCCGTTTTGATATATAACTAATCGGAGCTTGACGTGGATGATTAGGGTGCCCGGAACCTTCCGATGAACACATTTGATACAAACCTCAGAGGCTCAGTCAGACGACATTTGTCTAAACAGCGGTAGAGATCGCACGCCTAGAAGCTTCTGAAGATCAAAGGGCCCAAATTCACGGTGATCGCTATAAAAGGGCTCGGCCAGGCCAGGGGTTTTCCCATCCAGGATTATATTCCTAGCTTTCTTGTGCTGCCTGCCTGCTTCGATCTAGTTCCAATTGAACAAGATGGTCCCCCGCTCAAGAGGATTTGTAGTATTCCTCGCTCTCTTGTGGTGTTTGTCGTCGATGCTTCACCCTGTACGTGCTTCTAGGCCGGTGTGCGCTGATTCCCGTGAGTCGCTCTAGCTCCTTTTCTGTGCGGCGGTGTGCTGCGGTGCCACTGTGATATGATCCTCTTCGAACGTGCGCTAGCTGAGCCTTAGCAAACAAATTAAAGTTGCCATTTGTTGCAGGAGCCCCGGTGAAACTGGAGAAGTCGACTACGCTTAGATTCTGCGATACTGTCGCCGGAATCAGTTGTTGTGATGCTGAAGAGGACGCTGAGCTTTGGCAGGACTTCGAGGAAAGGATCATCTCCGAGTCCGACGACGCATGTGCCACCACACTCAAGCATATCCTCTGCGAGGTATATAGGCAATCACCTCTCTAGTCTCTACTCCCTGCAAGTAGACTCGGTGTGAAGCTTCATCCTTCTTGTCGATCTCGACCCTTGCCGTTGCCGTAGAGCCGATCCTTTTGGCAAATCTTTTGTTGGACTACTTTCCGCGTCTGCCTCTTCTTAAATCCATAGCCGTGGCCTGAGGAATCCGTGGTGCTGCATGCTTTTCTTATTTTACCCTGCAAAAAGCCGGCCCCCCACCCAAGAGCTATCCAACACACACAGACACACACACTCACTAATCTGCTCCTTTTTTTTCTCTCTTTTGAGGGAAATCTGCTCTTGTTCTTGGTTCTTTGCTGGAGCCTTCCCTCCTTGCCCACCTTCCCACCCTTCCCTCCCCTCTGAGACCGACCACACCGCCCAACCGAATCGACGCCTGTGGCCTGCCGGCCGACTCGGCAATCGGCATCCCTCGATCGCAAACTAGAAGCAACTCTTTAATCGCTTCCTAACACCTCCCAACGCTTACGCGAATCAAGTTGATCGCCGTTGGAACGGAGGCCCCCGGCGTCCAGGATTGAGCGATTCGCATAACGATGATCGATCACTACTGGATCGGAGCTTCCCCACTCAAATCGACATCTTCCCCGGCCCGTCGTCGGGCTCGAGATAGAGCTGCTAGTGGTGGAACGGAATCAGCTTCTCGATCAAATTTCAATTGTACTCCTATATTTCCATTGTCACTGAGATCGGCCGTTAGATTTATTTAGATCCTACCTACTTCTAGCACGTGTTTAGGTCAACCGTCAACCACACACCCGTCGTCTCCTTTCTTCTCCCGTCGCTCCCGTCCTGCTATTTCCACCAGTCCACCAGCTTGCAACGTCCACTGTGGCTCTGGCGCCACCGCCTCCTGGCTCCTGCATGCCGCCGTCTGACCAGCTTCTAATGACCCCAGCAGATTGCCGCCACCGAATACGCCGTCACTCCACTAGTAGTTCACTACCTCCGTCCTACCGATACCCGACCGTTTTCGTGTCCTCGGCAGCTAGATCATCAGCACTTCACCAGTCGCGAGCTCTAGGCTCTAGCAGCTAAACATGCTCGCTCTACACCCAAACGTGTTATCTGCCCACCTTCCCCAGCTCTGAACCTTTTGATTGCATGTACCTATTGGCAATAAAGTTTTTTTTTCCCTCTCAAGACTGACAGATTTTTATTACAATTGATATATATTTCTCCTATTTGTTTTGCTTACCTCCAATATAATAGTCAACATTTTTCTACTTCGTAAAGCCAATTATTAGGAAGTGTAAATGTATTAACTACAAAGTTTTAATAAGGATGTTTGCGGTACCATTTTTACTGGATTGCTGTACGTTAGTTCCTTGCATACATCGATCATTTTTCTTAGGATCACTTCATCGCATCGCTGAGAGCACTAATACTAGTTCTATCTGTAAACAACGTACATGAACTTCAAAACAAAAAATCTTGAATTAACATCAGGGCAGGATCCCAGTGGCGTCAAGGTAAGGTTACTACTTTATTTGAAACAAACAAATAAATAAAATACTATATTGTATATGCATGCATGTATGCCGCAACAGTTTAAATCTCAAAATTGAAATGATGATTCTGTTCATTTGCAAGAAAGAATTGGAGTGCTTCATTTTTGCTCGATGTGGTTTCCTACTGTATTGAAATCGGAGTTAATTTAATTATCACAACATGCAGTTGATGTGCTTGCCTCTCACCGTGCGTTTGGCATTCTCTTTGGTGTTCCTTGCAATACTTATTATCTCACATGCTTATTCCGATGTATAAAACTTCTAGTTTTGTCATATAGTAGATTAAGTATGTAGTTTGAGACGACTTCATCCATCTACATATATTTTTACTAAATTAATTTACTATTTTTAAAACAAAAGAACTAAATATATGCATGTGATATCCTATCGTATTTTATCTACTATCAATAGCATAATTTGAACAGTTTTAACAATAGTTAAGTTTGCACGGCTTTTGTTTGTTTTCACTCTTGCATGCTTCCCCTCTCCCTCGGCGCACCAGTTCAACACAACGACCATGACGCGGTCAATCCCTCCACATTGCACCCCTCCACCATCATCGACACTAGTAGAGAACAGACCTTTCATCCGAGGCTAAAATGGGCTCTAGTCCCGGCATTTTTTGCGCCCGGGACTAGGGAGACCTTTAGTCCCGGTTGGTGTCTTCAACCGGGACTAAAGGTCCCTGCCCAACGGCTACTGCGCTCGGCACAGTGGTAGGGGACCTTTAGTCCCGGTTAGAGACACCAACCGGGACTAAAGGTGGACCTTTACTCCCGGTTGGAGCCATCAACCGGGACTAAAAGTCCTCCAACCTTTAGTCCCGGTTGGTAACACCAATCGGGACTAAAGGGTGACCTTTTAGTCCGGGTTGGTATTACGAACCGGGACTAAATGTCTCCCACCCGAGACTAAAGGTCCCTCACGGGTCAATTTAAAAGTAGGAGCGCAGAGGACTATGTCACATATGGTGTGTAGGTGAGTTGGTAAGGAATCTATGCGTGATGAGAGAGGTCTTGTGTTCGAATCCCACACAGCGCAAGCGAGGTCTCAAGAAATTAGTTTATTTTTTGTACTGAGGAGGGAGCTTTACTCCCGGTTATTGACCCGGGACTAAAGTGAAGCACCCTTTAGTCCCGGATTCTTACTCCCGGTTGGGAAACCGGGATTAAAAGAGGTTCCCAACCGGGAGTAGAGCCGGTCTCTCTACCAGTGCGAGGTCTACTGTCCACCGTCGCCGCGCCAGCGCTGTTAGCAGTTCCCTGGAGCAAGAAGCTTTGTGCTTGGGGAAAATCGCCGCAGGCACCTACAACAGAATGGCTCTAGTCGGATGTTCCTGTCCACCCAGGAGGGTGCACTACGCTAGATTCGCACAGTAGGAACGAGGGCATTTTTACTATAGGGGCGGCTGGGGTTGGGGGCTCCCCTACAGTGGACGTCCTTGGGCCCCAGCAGCCCAGCCGCCCCTACAGATGGCACTGTAGGGGCGGCTGGTAATCTGAGCCGCCCCTACAGTTGGGGCTGATCTGTAGGGGTGGCTCAATCACCAGCCGCCCCTGTAGTGACCATTTGTAGGGGTGGCTGCCACCAGCTGCCCCTGCTGTTCGACTGTAGGGGCGGCTGAATCACCAGCCGCCTCTACTGATGGCGCACGAATAAATAGCAACCACCCATTCTTCCACCTCGGGACATACTCTTCTACCAAAAAAAAAGTTAGGAGGCCTTTGGCTCCTCCTAAAAATTGCTCTACTAAGGGAGGAGGTTTTGATCTCAAATCCTTTGATGGAGAGGCTCTAAAAGGTAAGGAAATGCTTCTCCAACTCTTTATTTGAAGTTTAATTCGTTGGTTAATGAGTAATTTAATTTTTGGTTTTCTCTCTCTTCCATGGAGCTTGAGTTAGTAATGAGTGAAATTGGACCCTAATTTTCACTATACTAGGGTAAATTAGGTAGGGAAGTAAGATTGCACCCTTTGTTAGTACATCTTTGTTGATTTTAGTGTAGTATTAGTGAAGTTTGATGCATGTGTCATGAAACCCTATATCTAGATCTAGATCTAGGATTTTTTTAATTCTTTTTCAATTTTTTCTTTATGTGACTAGGGTTTGCATGTAGGTGAATGTGTAAGATTTTAATTGTTGCTAATGTGTAAAATATCCTCTACCATGGCTACTAATTATCATTTAATATTTATTTTGATTCCTTTCTATAATGTGTGTTTTTAATTAGTTATGGATAAATAGGCCATTAATTAATTATCCTCTACCATGAAATTGGAATGGAGTTTGCATTAAAGGTAGTGGATGAAATATTAAATGTTGCTAATTGTTTTCTTTGAAATTGTTTATTTGAACCAATTAATTTATATTTTAAAATATTTATGCATTAATAGTCAATTAATTAACTATCCTCTACTATCATGGTGCGTGTCTCAGGTATATACAATTATTCTCGAGTAATATTCTTTTTTTGGTTGTTTTGTTTCTATAAGATGGACTACAGGAACTCTTGGATGTATGGTTCGTTAAGACACGACGCTCTTTTCTGTGATGAGGTGGACAAATTCATCAAAGCGGTAACACCCAGTTTCAAGGACAAAGCCGAATGCACACCATATGTGAGCCCTGGAAATCAAATCTCACATATAGCTACAAATGAAGGGGCAATATCAATTCATAATGCTTAATATATAGCGAACTTAGCAAAAGAGATAACCTTAGAAAGCAATCAACGGATAGACAACTCTGATCTCCGGGTGCAGACTTCACTCCACTGGATCCAACCGACTGGTTGATCACAAGCCTAACTCCTTTGAAAATTAGCAATCTGAACTTTGTCCTGTGTGGGGGAAATTGCAAGAGTGAGTCCATGTCGAACTCAACAAATATAGCTAGGGGTTTATGAGGCTCAATAAGCTGACACTGGTTTACTGTGGTTAGCAATTAATTGATCATCCAATTTAGCATTCATTAGCATCAAGGTAGTAGCAAAACCCATTTACACATGATCAATGAACATGAATAATCAATATCTTAAACAAACATAAATGATCATCTTAACAAGTAAAAGTCATTATCCCTTAATGTAAGTGTTCCAAGGTCACTCGTATCCGTGAGCATGGCTAGTATACTAGTTTGTTAACTCTACGCAGAGGTGTACACTTTCACTGTGAGTCATGATTCTCGTATGCCCGGGTTAGCTAGGCCCAAAACACAGAGAACCATATGAAGCCACCCAAGAGCTCGTCTAACCGGCCAGGGCCGCAGGGTCATCAGATATAGGAACCGCCCTTCCAAAAATAAAGTAAAAGGCCGCTTCCAAAGCTAGGCTCAACAGGACAGAGGCTGTCCTATACCCAACTCGCAGACCTCTAACCAGCTAGAAAAGGGTTTCTCAAGCGACTAGAGCCAGAGCCCTATAGCCCTCACAGCTGTACGTTAATCCCAGATAATCAGTTACAAGACAAGTCCTTCTGTTGCTAAAAAGTCATCTTGTTTATGTTTATAGCATATTCATTAATCAAGTTTCAAGATCATGATTGTTGCACTAGCAATAGAACTACCCAATGCAAACCTCCCAGGGTGACAAGGTAATTAAGTATTTAAAAGCTAGGAAATCCTACCATAGGTAGCAAGGAAGACACATGCATATGTATTTTAGTGAGCATCATGAATAGGACAACAAGGAAGGTCCTTAGCTATACTTGCCTTTAACTTGCTTTACACCCAAAGCAACTTGCTCAGAGAAGCCCCAACTTTATCTTCCATTCTATAACTTCTGCAGCTTCGGGCACTCAACTTCTGATCTCCAGCGTTCGCAAATGGTTCTTGTTCTACTCGAAGCAAACACCACGCAAAGGCAAACATACAAGAAACAAAGTAGAGTAAGACAACACACCACATAAGAGATAACATCGTACTAAATGTTGCTACGATCGCGAGAGCGTAGGAAACGACTATCAGGAGCTTTTATATATATATTATAAGACTAACGACTATTGATTTATTTTAACTAATTAAAACCAAGTGAAGAACAATAATTGAAACTGGTCAAAACATTTTTAATTTGAAAAGTCGAGTTTAACCATATTTTATATTTATAGACATGCATGTGTTATTTAATCAAAATAAACTTTAACTTTTCAGAATAAAAGAACAATGTGAGCACATCTACTACAACTGAACGTGACGTGGGTTCAGCTACACAAATTCTAATCAAAACATATTTAATTTAAAAGTTGAGTTAGAATTAGTCATATTCTATTAAGAATTATGACCATGTAATTTAAGTCAAATTAAACATTAAACATGGAAAAACACGTGAGAATATATGTTCAAATCATATATATGCTATGCATGACTGAGCTAAGCAAAGTTATAATTAAAAAAAACATTTTTGGTTAACAGTTAACAATATTATTAACATTCGTTTAAGAAAGACCTTGGTGTGGAACCTATGTTTATTATTTTTTTTATTCAGAAAACTGATATAGCGTGCACACTAATCAAATTAGTATTTAATTTATAAAATACAGAAACATTCAAAAGAGTATCCAAACAAGCTATATACGATGTGTGTCTAAGCTAAGAAAGCTAATACCTGATGAAGATCATGTTAATATTAGCAAACTAATACTGCTTTCAAATTAGAAAACTAGTGGTATGCACGTTAATCCACTTTGGGTAATTCAGAGCTGAAACGAACAAACGGTGATGGATAATCTTTGACGAGAATAGCTACATATGGATATCAAGAGTTAGCAACGGATAAAGAGGATTAAAAGAAAGATAGATACGTACTGTGCTTGGTCATATAAGGCTGCTATTTCTTCCTTGGCCGGACACGTACTTGCATGGATGTGAGTTCTATTTTCTTCCAGAACACAACGGCCAGAGCTAGTTGACAGCTGGTTTCGGTTTTGATCGATTGCTGCAGACAGCAACCAGGGAAGCACGCCAAACCGGCAGGAGAAGGCAGTAAGAGTCTTGACTTTCTTTGTTTCCTTCTGGTTGTTGGCATGACAGAAGCTGGCAAGGACGCAGGTGCCCAGAACGTACTGGATCGCCGGCGTGCAGCGTGAACTAGCAAAGACGACAAGTAGAAACCGAGCAGGGCGGCTAAGCTCAGCGGTGGTGCTCAGCAGCAGGATGAGAGAAACGACCGGATGCAGCTATGCGTTTGATGTAGCGATGACGACCACCAGAGTTCTGACGGGCAGCCGGCTGAACCAAGAGATCGATGGGTGCTGGGACAGCAGAACTTTGGCGGCGGCGGCGACTCCGGAAAAAGGATTTCAGATCCTCAATAAGATCAAAGAGAGAAACGTAGCATGTATTTATATGCGCTAGGTTAAAACCAAGATGGAAAAGGACTAGATTTTATTATTTCGGAATTAATGTGTTTTATGACTAAAACCAATTCTAGAAAGTCTAGAATTATTATTTGAGTCACGAAAAATACTCCGAAGATTCTGAAGATTTGGGAAAAAGTTCTCAGAGACATTTTGGAACATGAGGAACCTAACCAAAGTATTTGAAGCTCAATAAAATATATTTTGGAGCATATGTAAATTAGATTATGCTAGCAAAAATGTGAGAACGAATTCTAGAAAAAGCTGAAAAAAAATTCACGAGAAGTTTTTAGAGATATTTTGATGGATGAGAAACTCAAATGAGTGATTTGGAGTAGAACGAAAAGAGTTTGGGAAGCTCCAACGAAAGAATTAAGCTAGAAAACAAGGAATTTTAATTATTAGAAAAGAAAGCACGGGCTGGAGAAAGATAAACGACTTACTAAATGTGTGTTGAAAATTTTACTCACTCGTAACACCAAGTCAAGCAACAAGCAAACACCACATCAAGAAAACAAGCCCGTCATATTAATATGAAAAGTTTGAAAACATAATTTGAAACTTACTTAATCTTGAAAAATTTTATACAAATATTGAAATCATTTTTTTATTTCGTGTTTCCTATTCACAACCCAAAATAGGAATTTTAGGGTGTGACAAAAGCCGCAGAGAAGCATGCAGCGACGTTGAAAGAGAATAGTGACACGATTATTTGTCCCTGCAAAGATTGCAAGAACCTTATTGCATTTCGAGATGTGAGTACCATCAAAGAACATCTGATTAGGAGAGGATTTGTTCCGGACTACACAGTGTGGATTCATCATGGTGAAACAGTGGTTGTTGATGACAGCGACGATGATCTAGCTGATGAAGCTGAAACCCAAGCATACTTGTCCCGATTCACAGACGATCTTGAGCAACAAATGGATCGTGACTATGGCAATCAACAAGGTGGTGGCTTTGGCAATAAACAAGGTGGTGATGATGCTGGTGGTGTCAGCAATGATGGCGAAGCACGTGAGGGGGATGCAGATGACGGTGACAACTTGGACGAAATGCTTGGGGCCTTTGGACCTGAAATATTAGAAAAGAGCAAGAGAGGTCTAGAAAATCTTGAGAGGGTGACAAAAGCATCGAAGAAGACTGTGTATGATGCTGAGAAGGGCTGTCTGACATACTTCACACTGCTACGTTTTGTGCTTGAGCTACTCTTCCTGAAGGCTAAGTACGGCTGGTCGGACTGCAGTTTCGATGATCTGTTGTGCCTCATGTCACGGTTGCTCCCACGGCCGAACACAGTTCCCGCCAACACATACCAAGCGAAGAAGGTTATAAGTCCACTCACATTGGGGGTTGAAAAAAATCCATGCATGCCCCAACCACTGTATCCTTTTTCAGCGTGGCACATCGTTCGAGACTTTAGATACATGTCCTAGGTGTGGGGCTAGTCGGTACAAGAACAATGACCTTCAAAGTGGGGTGGAAGCCTCCACAGGAAAGAGGAAGAAGGGTGGGAAGAAGGTGGTGCGAGAATCTCAGCCCCCAGAGGAAACTCCATTAGGCAACGATGCAAATAAGAGAAGAATTCCTGCCCTAGTTATGTGGTACTTGCTAGTAACGACCGCTTGAGGTGTATGTTCCTAAACCCTAAGGAAGCCGCACTGATGACATGGTGGGATGATGAGCGCAAGGTGGATGATGATACGATCGCACACCCGGCCGATTGTAGCCAGTGGCAATCGTTCGATGCCAAGTACAAAGCAGAATTCAGTGATGACCCACGGAATGTACGGTTCGGCTTGAGCACCGATGGAATGAATCCCTTCAATGAGAGGATGACCGACCACAGCACATGGCCAGTCATCTTGACCATGTACAACCTCCCAACGTATTTGTGTCAGAAGAGGAAGTACATTCTCCTCACCATTCTTATCTCCGGCCCCAAACAACCAGGCATTGATATAGACGTGTTCTTAGAGCCTCTGATGCAAGAAATGGAGAGGCTATGGAGGTATGGGGAGCCGATGTACGATGCGTTCCGGCGGGAGGACTTCATATGCAAAGCAATAATATTTGTTACTACCAATGATTACCCCGCGCTGTTTGCCCTGTCTGGACAGTTGAAAGGCAAGACTGGATGCTTAGTCTGTTTGGATGGTACTAAATGGGTGTTCCTAGATGGATCCAGGAAGATAGTTTACATAAGGAACTGGCGCTTCTTAAAGACAGGTCACAAGTACCACGGCAAATTGTACCTAAGATACTATGGCAACATCCCGGAGGATGAACCCCCTCCAAAGAGACGTTGTAATGGAGAACATGTGTTCAGAATGGTCCAAAACATACACGTCGTCTATGGAAAGAAGAATCCAGATGGAACGATCAGAGATAGAAGCACACCTCCTATCGAAGGCGTACCATTCAAGAAGCAATCGATCTTCTTTTAGTACCTGCCTTATTGGCCAGACTTGGAGGTCCCCCATGCCATTGATACGATGCATGTGCAGAAGAATGTCTTTGAGTCTCATGGCTACCTTGATGGACACGGGCAAGTCAAAGGATGGTCTCAGATCACAGAAAGACATGGTGCAGTTGAACGTGATGTGGGAGCTTTGGCCGGTACAGCAAGATAATGGCAAGTACAGTCTTCCCGCAGCTAGCTTCAACCTAACCCTAGAGGAGAGGAGAGCTATATGCAATTTCCTTAGGGAGGTCAGAGTGCCGACTGGGTTTTCGGTGACCCCGAAGAAGCTAGTGTCGATGAAGGACCTATCATTAACATACTGCAAGGCTCACGATTGTCATGTGATGCTGACAGTGTTCCTACCAATTGCAATCAGGGCTATAAAGCCAGAGTTCCTAAAGATGGCCATCACCCGCATGTGCTACTTCTTTTCGAAGATCTCACAGAAGACGATTCGCAGGCAAGAGCTGAGTGACCTACATGAATTCATGGTGGAGACCCAGAACTAGCTAGAGATGTGTTTACCTCCCGCTTTTTTTGATATAATGGTACATCTCATGATTCACCTGGTTCATCAGATCGAGGCACTACGCCTTAGCTTCTTGCATGAAATGTGGTCCTACGAGCGGTTCATGTCGGTTCTAAGCCGATACGTGCATAACCGAACACACCCAGAGGGCTCCATGATAGAGGGTTACAATTCCAAAGAAGTCGTCGAGTGCTGCCAAGAGTGGCTAAAAGTACAGAGAGGGATTGGTAATCCCGATTCTCGTCACAAGGGAAAGCTAGCTGGGAAGGGCACAAGTGGTAGGAAAGTGTTCCTCGACAATGATTACAGAGAGGTGAGTCGGGCGCATTACAGTGTCTTGCAGAGTATGGCAGTGATGCAACCGTACATTGATGAACACATGGCTATCATTATGGCCAAGAGGAATGGCCGTTCAGATGATTGGGTCATGAAATAGCATAAGCAACGCCTGACATCATGGTTGAAGGACCAGAACATACAGCCTAGAGAAACCATAGATTCTATTACCATCAGTCGGTTGGCGGTCGGGCCATTGAAACAGGTGACGTCTTGGAATGCTTATGACATCAATGGGTACACATACTATACCGACACAAAGGACGGGAAATCTGTGAATCATAACAGCGGCGTCTGAATAGAGGCTCTCAACGGAGAGGGGCGAAAGGTCCTGTACTTTGGCATAATTGAAGATATATGGGAACTTGACTTTGGAAGGGATATAAAGGTGGCCCTGTTTCGATGCCGCTGGATCAAGCAACATCAATTAAATGAGATCGGACAGAGAGTCGTCGACCTCCAGAATGTAGACTACCAGGATGACCCTTGGGTGCTCGCTGAACGTGTCGCGCAAGTCTTCTATATGCCCGACCCGCAAAGTAACCTCCCCCCAAAGAAGAAGACAAAGCACGTGGTGGCCTCTAGAAAACAACATATCATCGGAGTTGATGGCGTGGATGATTTTGAAGCTTACAATAAGTGTGATGAGATGCCGCTATTCACAGACTTTTGTAAGAAGATCGAGGCTATGGAAAAGAACCTGCCCAAAGATGTATTGCCATGGGAATGAAAAGGTGTCAAGGGGAAAGTTGTCACGGTGGGGTAGCTAGTTTATGTAAGTGTGTTAGTGTTCGTAAGACTACATTCATGTATGTGTGTGTGAGACTACATTTATGTATGTGTGTGAGACTACATTCATGTATGTGTGTGTGAGACTACATTCATGTATGTTTGTGTGAACAATGTGTACTAAGAATTTATCAAATTATGAAATTACCAAAATAAAAGTTGTAGATCTCCATGAGTTATTCAACTTTGGTATTTATTACTTTTTCAGTTGAAATGATTTGGGGGTCCAAATTATGGTTTCAACTTGTCTTTTTTCAAATTTCAAAATTTGAAAGGTTCAAATTTAGTCAAATGACAATATAACCAAAATAAAACTTATAGATCTTGATGAGTTGAACAACTTTTGTATTCATCACTTTTACATCTGAAATCATTTAGGGTTTGAAAATTTAGTTTGAACTTGTCAAATTTCAAATTTCAAATGTGATTTCTTTATTTAATCTGTGGGTCAACTTTGTAACTAGTTTTTCTTCCTCATACTAACTCCAAATCTGATGATTTTTTTCCTAAAATTTTCTAAAATCATTCTCTATCAATTTATTTTGTTGGTTTTGTCAATATATACATATGAAAAGTTTGAGCAATTTAAATTTTGAATTTAAAAAAAATGCAACTTCAGACAAGATTTTGGTACCCCAAATGATTTCAGCTGAAAAAGTGATAAATACCAAAGTTGAATAACTCATCAAGATCTACAACTTTTATATTGGTCATTTCTTCATATGACAAAGTGGTAATGACATTGTTCACAAATGTGACACATCTCTCATAAGGTTTTATAAACTGAGACATATGTAAGATTAGTAAACAATGTGTGCTAAGAAATTGTCAAATGATGAAATCACCAAAATAAAAGTTGTAGATATTCATGAGTTGAACAACTTTGGTATTCATCACTTTTTATGTTGAAATCAATTTGAATCTCAAATTTTGGTTCGAACTTGTCGTTTTTCAAAATTTCAAATTTGAAAGGTTCGAATTTTGTCAAATGACAAGATGACTAAAATAAAAGTTGTAGATATTAATGAGTTGAACAACTTTGGTATTCATCACTTTTTATGTTGAAATCAATTTGGGTCTCAAATTTTGGTTCGAACTTATCGTTTTTTAAAATTTCAAATTAAAAAGGTTCAAATTTTGTCAAATGATAAGATAACCAAAATAAAAGTTGTAGATCTTGATGAGTTGAACAACTTTTGTATTCATCACTTTTACATCTACAATCGGTTAGGGTTTGAAAATTTGGTTTGAACTTGTCAAATTTCAAATTTCAAATTTTTAAATTTGTAAAACATTGTCACATCCAAGTTTGATCAAACTTAAATGCTGAAGCATGATTTTAGAAATTTTTAGGAAAAAAAACCATCACATTTGGAGTTAGTATAAGGGAGAACAACTAGTTATAAAATTTACCCACAGATTAAAAAGAGAAATCACACTGTTCTAGATGATCCTTACATGATCATAGTGAACAGTGTGATTTTTTTTTAATCTGTGGGTCAACTTTGTAACTAGTTTTTCTTCCTCATACTAACTCCAAATCTGATGATTTTTTTTCCTAAAATTTTCTAAAATCATTCTATATCAATTTATTTTGTTGGTTTTGTCAATATATACATATGAAAAGTTTGAGCAATTTAAATTTTGAATTTCAAAAAAATGAAACTTTAGACAAGATTTTGGTACTCCAAATGATTTCAGCTGAAAAAGTGATAAATACCAAAGTTGAATAACTCATCAAGATCTACAACTTTTGTATTGGTCATTTCTTCATATGACAAAGTGGTAATGACATTGTTCATAAATGTGACACATCTCTCATAAGGTTTTATAAACTATATGAGACATGTGTAAGATTAGTGAACAATGTGTGCTAAGAATTTATCAAATAAAGAAATGACCAAAATAAAAGTTGTAGATATTCATGAGTTGAACAAGTGGAGATGTCTGGGTTTTATGCATCTGACGTCGCAACTTGCTCGAAACACTCTCAATTTTTTACCACAGCCTACACATGCGATAACATGACACCTCGACAAGTTTCGTGATTTTCGGACTTCGTATGGACTTTATATACTAACTCCGCTTTCGTTTACTTGTCACCGAAATTTTACTATAGCAATTTTGACCTTACGTTTTTTTTCTGTAAAAGATTTTTAGATACATCAAGTTTTCACATATATAATTGTTTATTGAACATACTTCATTAGTGTTATATACATTGAAGTATCTAAGATTTTTTTAGAAGAAAAAACAGACGGTCAAATTTGCTACAGTAAAAAATTGCTGACAAGTAAACACAAACGGAGGGAAGTAATTTTAAAACACTTTTCCGGCAAGTGGCTCGTCATGTTACGTGAAGAAGATGCGCGAAATTTGATGCGAGTTCGTGGATAGAGACTCAACATACACCAAATACGATGAATAACATTTCTCGGAGCACTAGATTACAATATTCCATGCACTTATAGTTCAAATTTGAATTATATATACAAATTCAACATAATCAAATTAATCAACCAAATATAACAAAAAAACTAGAAAAAGCACCAAATTTGAACATGAAGTTGTAAACAATGTAGGCGGGCCCAACAAAAAATTTGGGGTAAAAAAAAAACAAAAAAAATTAAAAATTTGCCGAGTGCCAGCTTGGCACTCGGCAAAGACTGTGTTTGCCGAGTGCTGGGCCAGGGGCACTTGGCAAAAAAATTTTTAAAAGAAAATTTTCAAAAACGGTTAAAAAGTCTTTGCCGAGGGCCTAACGGTGATGCCCTCGGCAAAGATTGACGGCAGGGGATGGACGTCATGTCAGGCGGTGTTGCCGAGGGCCGGCCCTTTGCCGAGGGCTTAGCCCTCGGCAAAGAATTATTGTTGCCGTGTGCTTGTCTTTGCCGAGGGTCTAGCCCTCGGCAAAGAGTCTTTGCCGAGGGCTGTTCTTTGTCAAGTGCCCGAGCATTTTCCCTCGGCAAATCTTCAGGCCCTCGGCAAAGATGCTCTGTCCGGTAGTGCACCCTGCAGATGAACGACAGCCCATTCGTCGACCTCACGGATCGGGTGCTCCAGTTGGTAGGCATCGCCTTCCATCCGGAGTTCGCTACCAACGGCCGCTTCTTTGTTTCATACACATGCGATAACAGTACCATGCCCGGTTGCGCCAGCAGCTGCTCCTCTGCTACGGAAAATGGCTCTATGCTAACGTCCCAGTATCATCTTGTTGTCTCCGAGTTCTCTGCGAAAGGAGGCCATGAGTATTCCTCCCGGAGGGATGGGTACAGCCGAAAGAGAGCCTTTTGGGTGAAGGAAAAGCAAGGGAATCAGAAGCGGTTGATGAAAGCAAAGGTACGGCTCCTAAAGCAATGAAACAAATGTCATTGAACGGTGTGTAGTACAACGAACTATCGATACACCGAAAACGAGTAAAGATGGGTACATAAAATGAAGACATCGTGGATTACCCAAATTGGGACGACGATAGGACATTTCACTTTCTTTCGCAATAGGTAATAACATGCCTCCTCCATTTACTCCTTGCTTTAAGATTGATGAACTAAAGATTCAAGAGAGGATCTTTTAATTTCCTAGTGTTTTGTTCGAGAGAGTTCATCATCATACTGATTAATTAATTGCTACTATTATTTGCTAAACTATTCCCTGCTCTTGTTTGTGGAGGCAACTCGTGCTGATCCAGCTGAAGTCAGGAGGGTCTTCAGCATGGCGTTGCCTCTGCAACAACACACATCCTACAACCAGCATGTAGGACAGATTCTATTCTGGCCCAATGACAATGACGACGGTTATTACCTCTACCTCATCGTCGGTGGTGGGGAGGGAGACCTCTGCAAGGACAATACATCGTATTGTGGCAAAATCGTCAAGTTCAACATCGACAATTCCACTCCTCCGAAGATGGAGATTTTCGCCGTGGGTCTGAGCAACCCCATGGGATGCAGCTTCGATTCTCAAAGGTCATCCGACTTCTACTGTGCGAACGTGAACCAGGTATACATGCATACAAGCATATATGTACAAGCATGAATGGGTCGTTCCCTCTTCATATTTCATGGGAACTTCGGTGTATGCAAAAAGAAAAATCATAAACCCCAATATGCCATCACTGTATTTATGCCACATGCCCCCCATGCATCCCCAACCCTGCGGACA
Source organism: Miscanthus floridulus (assembly GCF_019320115.1). Classification (NCBI taxonomy): domain Eukaryota; kingdom Viridiplantae; phylum Streptophyta; class Magnoliopsida; order Poales; family Poaceae; genus Miscanthus; species Miscanthus floridulus. The sequence continues at coordinate 76,471,573 of NC_089593.1, forward strand.
TTGATAGTGGCAAAATATATCGAGAACTTATGATTCTTTGGTGGAATAGGATGCATTGTTCCTAATTTCAATGTCGGCCTTTGGTATCCGTTCAATCTGGCTTCAAATGAAAACTGATCTTTTGTGCAAACATGCAGGAACAGTATGAGCAAGTGTATTTGATCTCCAATATGACTGGCACCTACGTTGGCTCCTCGTCGAATATCACCCCCCTCGTCGTCATCGATCACGGCCGCTCTGCGGCCAGTGGTGGTGCACCATCGATCGTGGGCGGTAGGGTCTACAGAGGGTCGGCGGATCCCTCCATGAGTGGAAGGTGCATGCTAGAGCTAGATAAGATCCATTTAATTTGCATCGGCTAATTAACTGCTATGCGCCTATGCTCGCTGGCCGGCAGTCATGTCACAGTGCATGACACTGGTAATTTCATGTACCTAGGTACCTGTACATGTATGGTTCAGCCGTGCAGGCCGCCATAGTCGGGACGCCAGAGAGCATTATGCCTTACGCCACTGCGCCGATCTCAGCCATCTGGTACTCCGGAACCGGAAGCACCCCCTGCGGCGGCAGCAGCGCCATCAGTGGCCAAGTGCTCTTCTTGGGCGGGGACAACAACAAGGATTTGATCATCCTCACCAAGGACGGGGTCTTCCTACTCTTCGAGCGCGCATTCTGCGCGGCTCCTCCGCCTCAGCTGTCCTCACAGTCGCCGGACATGTCGATGATGGGCAAGGTATTGGGAGGAATCTTCGGAGTGGTAATGTCCGTGTTTGGTTCGGTTGCGATCTATTACTACTGGAACAGACCTGCCGCTGGAGGACAGGCACCCCAGGTCAACAATAACATAAATATTCAACTGGGAAACCACAACGGCGCCATAGCTATAGCTCAGAACCGGGCCTAGACCAGATATTACCAGCTCGACCGGGTGCTATCGTTTAGGCTGTGTGGTGCCCGGCCCATTCGTGTTTCTATCATTCATTAATTGTGTGGTGGACTGGTTGTGTATAGAATCAATAAAGATTGTTACTATTATTCGAAACTCCCGGTTGAAGGTCGATCGGTGGCTGAAGGTCGATCGGTCTGATAAATTTTCTACTCTATTCTTACTTTTGCACGCTCTTCCTAGGATTCAAACCTTCGAAATCAACAAATTTTAAGTCCATGCTGGAATCTTGACGGAGCTCTCTAGGGTTTTAGGGGCCGATGGGTGCTCATTTCATGTTGGGTGAGGAAAATGAAGATGGAAGTCGGTAGCGGTGGTGGCATATATCCAGCATTCTAGCGTCAGGACCATTTTTTGCAGGAAGTAGGACCAATTTTATGTAGTAAAAGAACCATGACGAAACCGCTATGGAGTGATTCCAGTCGCCGAATCATCGCTTCTGCCCCACCTGCAACTCAACGAGCTCTCGATATTCTTTGTCTAAACTAATTTTAACGCATCTAAAATATACACCGGAGGATCGAACTGTGAAAACCATTCAAAACTTTTAGGCGACAGAATTTTGGCAGATCATTTCAATATGTGCTAGGAACGAAAACGTTGAAGAGAATAGCTACGAACGTACCTTTGATATAAAGCACAGCATGAACCAGATTACAATCTCCTTTGGGAGGGTCTTCAATTCTCCCACAAACTGTTAGCTTCTAGGAAATTTTGTGCGCACAGGGAGCTATTTTCCACTCCTTTCTCGAAATGAACTAGAAGCCGATAAAACCAGAAAAACTAGCTTCACCGATAATTATGTCTTCATTGGAGAAGTGATTCTTTTTTGCTCCCACCAGAATCTGTATGGAATGATTCTCACAGAGAATATCCTCCAAAGATCATTGCTAGACAGTCCATTTGTATACTGTAGCAAGAAACAAGAGCAAGAGCAAAGAGGAACACACACCCAAAGTATTACGTCCATCCTCGCAGGATGTAGTAGTATCGTGGCACCAGTTCATGCCCAAGGCCACAAGTGGGAGATCAACTACAAGTTCAAAGTTAAGTGAAACTCCGTTTGAACTTGAAGCTGATGTCTCACTTGGGGGCTGGAGCGGTGCACCTCGGCCGGCTCGAATATGTCAGTGAAGATACAGCAAGCTGCTTAGACAAAATTAAACACGGTAGACGAACTACGCATTCTCCCGCGCTTGAGCTGCTGGCTCCGAAGAGCTTCCTTATTTATAGAACGGGTTTGCATCTTGCAGCACCTAAAATCGATAGAGACGTTTTAGTTGACCTACCAACCATGACGATCGACCACTCGGCGCGCGAAATTTCACAGAACTTTCCCAGTACATCTTATTCTTAAATTGGTTGGGAACGACGACTTACAGCCTGTTCGTTCGATCGTATCAGCCATGCTTATCAGCCATGATACAGTGTTTTTCTCCCACAACAAAACAGCATCAGCCGGCTTATAAGCCACAGAAACGATCAAGCGAACATGGTGTTATTCACTTCAATTTGTAGTGTAGTTTCAATTTTGTGGAAACTACACACCGGACCCCACCGGCCTGCAACGAAGTAAGCGGCTACATCTCTGTTGGTAAGATTTTATTATCAAAAAAGAAATAAAGGACCGTCTAGTATCTACTCCTATATAATGTGGTGGGCCGCACATACAATCCCGCCCGCAGTTAATATTAAGAGAGTATTAAGAACCATATCAGTCACTGTCCGGCCTTTCGTGTTATGTCCATGCATGAACACAGCACATGCTGCTAGGGCAAAACTGAACGCGCGCGGTAGAAGCAGTACGCATTCTGGCTGTGTGTTGAGCTGCTGCCTCCAAATTAAATCAGAGCTTTGGTACCTATTACATAGAACGGCTTTCATCTTATTCTTATGCAGCACCAGTTCAAACGATAGAGACGTTTTGGTTGACTTACTAACCATACGACGATCGACCAGTTGGCGCGCGCAATTTCGCAGAACTTTCCTACATCTTATTTTTATATTATACATACCAAAGTTTTAAATCTCCGGCTATAGCTGCAGCTATAGCCGGAGATAGCTGCTGGGAAAGGAAGCAGCTAAGCGATGCAGTTTTTTGCGCTAAGGAAAGCCGGGTGCTAATAGCGGCGTTTAGCCGGCAATAGCCGCTAAAGTGGACTTAATTTAGCGCCGCTAAACTGTGAAACGAGGCCGGCAAAATTCTTGGCAGCCCACGAAACTGACGCAGCACGGCCCAGCTAGCTTGAGTCCTAGCCCACGAGCACGCGGTCTCTCTCGGTCACTCACTCACCCACGAGCCCAGCTTGAGTAACCCTAACACTCGGTCACCCACTCATTCCACTTCCACCCACTCTCCATCTCGGAGACGGCCGTGCGGCGGCGGCTTCTCTTCCGGCGGCGGCGGGCCGGAGACGGCCGTGCGGCCTGGCGGCTCTCCCGTTCTTTGTCTTCCCCAACTCGATTCTTCATCTTCCCCATCCCGGCATCGGCATCGAGCAGATCAACAGAGGCCGGCGGCTGTGCCCTTTGGCGGTGGCTCGTGGAGGCGACCGGCGCCGGCGGCTGCTTCGAGCGGGCGGCGGCGGTGGCGCCGGAGGCAGCTTAGCAGCGGCGCAGTCTAACGAGGAGGTCCGTCAGCGCTGGGTGCTCCTCGTCTCCGAAGCACTGAAGTAGCAATAGAACACCAAAGGCGACGGCATGGCACAACAATCTGGTCAGTGCTCATAACCTCCTCTCTTTTTTTTGCTTGTATGTCGCAGTCTCGCAGATCTCACTATATGTAAACAAGCTGTCAATATTTGTTACCTCTAATTTCAATATTTCATATACTTGCCTCCCGTGCTTATTTGGCCTAGGTGGTAATTGATAATAACTGCTTCTTGCAGTGTTGAGTAGTCTTTAGCTTCCAGTTTCTGAGTGACATCCATGTATAACCACTTGAGCCAGTCACCCACGAATCTAAATGCATATGCTGAAGCCAGCAATGGAAAGAGTCTGCTTTGTTGAGTCTTGTAATCAAGGACCTGTAAGTCTGTAACCAGTTTGAATACATTAGCCACCTTTTGTTGGTAACCAAAAGATGCAGAAATTATCCATGTTAAGCATAGGCAGTAACACTGGGAAGTTGATTCAAAAAATGGTTATCGCACAGCCATTCACAAGTATGTAAATAAATGACAATAATTGTATCATGAATGCTTCACAGCATGTTATTTGAGATAACTATGGGCATATCTATAATGATATGGTGTCAACAGTCAGCAATTTATTACTAGCAACCAGATGGTGTCCGATTGCTTTGATGCCTGCCTGGTGTATATATCGCATTTATTATTTATTTTCCATTTCCACTAGTCCAGTTGAGTTGAGCAGAATAGCGTATTCAGAAATACATTGAGAGATTAATTGAGAAGATGAATAAATGGCAATACAAAAGGCTCAGTATTAGAAATTTAGAATACCTTAGTCTAGTGCTGCCTCTGCCACTAGTCCAGTTTAATGTGGCTTAGTTTGCTCTTTGTATAGGTAACCCGTCTAGTGCTACCTCTGTCTCAGTAGAAGCTGGACCAAAACAACCTGGTATCAACTTAGATGACCCTGCATGGGCTCACTGTTTCTGCCCAGACATAACCAAGAAACATCACCTACGGTGCAAGTATTGTGACAAGCTCTGCAGTGGTGGAATTACAAGAATTAAGTACCATCTTGCAGGAATTAAAGGTTTCAATACTACTAAGTGTGGAAAAGTTCCAGCTCCAGTGCAGCAAGAGATATTTGATTTGCTTACGAAGAAGACTAGTGAAAAAGAACAGAAAAACAAAGAAAAGGAAATGGACAGAGCTGAAGTTAACATAGAAAACTCAGATTGTGAAAGTGGCAGTGAAGGTTCAAATCATGGCAATAATGCTCTTGTGGTGAAGCCAAAGGCGACAAGAGGATCTAGTAGCTCTAGATCTGTAGCAGGTGGTCAAACTATTGACAAGTACTACAAGCCTCCTTCTATAGAAGAATCTGCTAGTATGACACAGAGAGGAATTAATCTAAGCAAAAAGGTTCAAACAGCATTGACAACTCAGAAAAGAGAAGAGAGGAGGGATAGAACTTGTGAGTACATATGTCAGTGGTTCTATGAAGCTAGCATTCCACACAACACAGTCACCCTTCCTAGCTTTGATCATATGTTAGAGGCCATTGGTCAATTTGGTAGAAATCTGAAAGGGCCTAGTCCCTATGAGATGAGTGGACCGTTCTTGCAAAAAAGGAAGGAAAAGGTGATGGATGGATTCAAGGAGCATAAGGAATCATGGGAGGTCACAGGTTGTTCTATCATGACAGATGCATGGACAGATAGGAAGGGTAGGGGAGTGATGAATTTAGTTGTGCATAGTGCTCATGGGGTACTCTTCTTAGATTCAGTGGAATGCTCGGGTGACAGGAAAGATGGCAAATATATCTTTGAACTTGTGGATAGGTACATAGAAGAGATAGGGGAAGAACATGTTGTCCAAGTGGTGACTGATAATGCTAGCGTCAATACAAGTGCAGCAACTCTATTGACAGCAAAAAGACCTTCAATATTTTGGAATGGATGTGCTGCTCATTGCTTGGATCTCATGCTAGAGGATATTGGTAAGCTTGGACCAGTTGAGGAGACCATTGCTAATGCAAGGCAAGTGACTGTTTTCTTGTATGCTCATACTAGGGTGTTGGATTTGATGAGGAAGTTTCTTAAGAAAGACTTGGTTCGCTCTAGGGTTACACGATTTGCCACTGCTTACTTGAATCTAAAAAGCTTGCTGGACAACAAAAAAGAGTTGACAAGACTATTTAAATCAGATGAGATGGAGGAATTGGGTTACTTGAAGCAGGCCAAGGGGAAGAAAGCCAACAAAGTGATCAGATCCGAAGCCTTCTGGAAAAATGTTGACATTGCAGTTAATTACTTTGAGCCATTGGCTAATGTGTTGAGAAGAATGGACAGCGATGTACCATCAATGGGATTCTTCCATGGATTAATGTTGGAGGCAAAGAAAGTAATTTCTCAGAGGTTTGATAATGATGAGAGCCGCTTCAAAGAAGTCTGGGATATCATTGATAGAAGATGGGACAACAAGCTCAAGACTCCACTACACCTAGCTGGGTACTATTTGAACCCCTACTACTATTACCCAAATAAGTCAGAGATTGTGAAAGATATGGATCATTTGCAGCAGGTGTGATTTCTTGTATTACAAAGATGGTGGCTGGTGATGAAGAAACCCAAGACAAGATAATTGAAGAACTCGACCTGTATCAAAATCAGCAAGGGAGTTTTGGAAGTGAAATTGCCACAAGGCAGCGAAAGAACAAGTATTTCAATCCAGGTGATGTTGCTGAATCGCTTCACCTCCTATTCATGCTCAGCCATCATTTTGAAAACTCTTTGCCACATTCTGTTCAATAGTGTTGCTTGTGGGATACCATTTTTAAAAGATTTGCTTGTAAGCATAGCATTTGTTTCAGATATATTGCTTGGAGTCATAGCATGTGTTGGAACAAGGAGTGGATATGTTAATCTATGTACAAAATAGCAGCAGGATGGAACTGTTGTAGTTGAAAGTCTAGGTTGTGGAGGTCTTATATTCTTGCTGCAGAATTGAGCCATTCTAATTCAGCCTGGTGTGAACCACACAGTAGTGTCAACTGAATACTTCTTTCATAGTGATTTTTTTAACCTTTTGACATCTATCAGCCTGGTGTGAACCACTTGAGTATGTCAATTGAATGCTTCTTTCATGTTGAAGTTGATGTTGTGGGGAGGGAGGGACCCTAGCCATACGACCCTGATACTATACGACACCTCCTGGTTCCAATGGCTCTTCATTGCACTACTGGAATCGCGCGATTTGCCTAGTGCCGCAGACACTAGGCAAAGGCCCAGAAACACTAGGCAAATAGTTTGCCTAGTGTCACACTAGGCAAACAAGGGTCGACAGAGACGGACTAGGCAAAGAGCACTTTGCCGAGTGTCAAACCTCGGACACTCGGCAAAGTGTTTGCCTAGTGTCAAGGACACCACTCGGCAAAAGTATTCCACTGACGGTGGAAATTGTAACGGACGTTTTGCCTAGTGTCGGAGGTCTGACACTCGGCAAAGTATGCAAGGTTTGCCTAGTGCCAGACGTCCGACACTAGGCAAACATGTCAAGCTTTGCCTAGTGTCAGGCCACCTACACTAGGCAAATATGCCAAGCTTTGCCTAGTGTCAGGCCTCCGACACTAGGCAAACCGCCTACTTTGCCTAGTGTCAGTTTCCTGACACTAGGCAAAGTCTGTTCCCAGGGGTGCCACGTGTGGCCCCTTTGCCTAGTGTCAGACCCCTGACACTAGGCAAAGTAACCAGAAGCTGAATTTTTTTTTTGATTATTCCATTTGCGACACAAATATAAATCATATTCAAACACCACAAATATATCACATGAATCATAAATAAGAACCACATGTTCACATATATCACATGTTCATACCAAAAGTCCAAATGTGCCACAAGTTCACAAGTTCATAAGTGCACAACCAAATTTCTTAACAAAGTTCACAACAAGCTGATCACGACGATTGTCAAGGGTGAAGAGGCCCGTGGTTTGATGCTCCAGGCGACCCTTCCACTTGATTCGGCTCAAGCTGTGGTGCCGGTGACGCTCCAATCTGTGAAGCCGGCGACCCTTCCACTTGATTCGGCTCAAGCTGTGGTGCTGGCGACGCTCCAATCTGTGAAGCCGGCGACCCTCCAATTTGATTCGATGCCACGCCCGATTGATGCTGAAAAAAATGAAAAGGATACCGTCAATAAAAAATTTCGGCAGAACCTCCCCTGCACGGAGAGGTTTCCAAACCCTGCAAGAAAACAAACGGCACGATGACCGTCAAGAACATACATATCAATACACCGCCACCAACACCACCACCACCCGAACACCACAACTGCCACCACCACACCACAACAACAACCGCCGTCACCACCAACACCATATTGTATGTTTGAGATTGCATATTTTTTCTAGTGTGCCCTATGTCAGGTTGGAACATAATAAGTAATATATTGGTACTCACAGGAGTAGCTGCCTGAGGAAGTGGCAAGACTAGGCTAGCTAGCATGGTCCGCCCCATAGCGGCACCAAGAGTGGACACGAACCCCACCAGCTCCTCTATCCTCTGTCGTTGGGCCTCCAGCACTTCTCCAATATTGTTTACCCACCAATTCTTATTTGCACTGCCCTACAGCCCTTCCTGAAAACCATGAAAAAGAAACGTTCAATCAAATGGTGATTCAGAGAACTTAATAGATAGCACTGCAAAGACAAGACAATGTAACACTACTGATTTGTTAATTACAACACAAAAAACTATTAATTCCTGTAAAGAAATCTTACGCATCTATTCAATAGTCAGGCTGCTATTTCATCAAAAACAGAAATAAATGTAACTCACCCATACACGGAAGATACATTGTCATAGCCAATGCAGCTAGAGAAATACATGATTTGCCAAGGGAGAATCAGCTTTGAATTATGGTGGCAAAAAGAGACATACCAGTTGAAGTAGAAACCAGCAAACTTTGAGTTTTCTGAAATCTCAATTTCCACCCTTGCTTTTCTGGATGCCTGCTCAAAAATATATGCTACTGTTACTACCTACTATACTATAAAAAATGCCCAGCATGCTTTTAAAATTATCAAACTTCTTGTTTAGCAAACAGGAGGTTAGAACCTATAATACTCACTCAAAACTCTGGATGTAATTGGTTAGATAAGACAGTAATAGCAGCAGCAAACTAGCATGTATCAATCCAATCTAGGACAGAAAAATTAGGGAATTCATACTTGTCACCCTCACAAAGCAAATGACCTTTCAATATGAACTCCTGCTACTAGCACAGTAATAGGCTTTCTGTTTTAGTTTAGAAAAACTCAGTTGTCGTTTATAGCAAAGAAGAAATACCTGTCCTTTCTTCTAACATAAACCATCAAAGAAATTATAGGAACTGAATCACTCATAAATAAATGGCAGCCTCTGAAATATTTAGTAAGCTAAACCTATTGAGAAAAGTTTAGTATTTTAAACTGATCGAAAGGGAACACACAAGGCAGGAACTCAGAATTTATGACTGCAGGAACATATAATAACAGTTACAGAAATACTAGAAAATGTATTAAAAATAAAAAGTTCTAGGAGTACTGCAGGGCATATTGTTATTGAAGAATGCTTTTATGTACAGCAGGAACAATGTCAGGTCGGTTTCTATTCATGAGCTTGCCAAAATCATACAAAAGGAACCTTCACTGCACTTCACTTTGTAAACCTACAATAAAGAGACGGTCAGATGCGTATACAAAGGTTACAGAAGATCACTTGCACATGACATTCACAGATAACCAGAAACAGAGAAGTGTGTGCATGTTAGAGAAGAAAAATGAAGCTTTGGACTACTTTTTAAAGGGAACATCAATAGATATGGAGATCACACATTGAACGTTGGAATAAATAAGAAATAATCATACTTCAAGTGTCATACATAGGAATATTCTAATAATCAACATGTACAGAAACCTTCAGGAGTTCTATTGTTCTGCTACTGTACTGAAAACCATGACAAGCAAACAGCTAAGCTGAAGTCAAAAGGTTTTAAACTAAACTGATAGCTAAAAGAATAAGTAAATGGTAAAACTATTACTAACTAGCATGCATGTGTGGCTGAAAGTGACAATTACCTTCACTGTTGCATTCCAAATAAGAGTTACTGAAAGTAACATGCTGCAGTTTAGCAAATTTGAGAATAGAGCCAAACTCTGTAGTTGTAGAGCTGATCACGGTTGAGAAAGTAGATAGCTACAGCTGTTGTTATAGAATAGCTTTTGCTGTTGATATGAAAATCAAGGCTGCCAGCTGTTGGAACAAATTGATGCTCACTACCGATGGGCTGACCTGCGGCACAGAAATAAATTCAGAGCAAAAGCCAGGCATGCACTAGAGAGGAAACAGCAGAGTTAGCTGTCGACAGAAAAATCAACAACAGTTGCTGCCCTTTTCTGCTGCAATAGAGTCAGAGATCTAACATAACCAAGAAATCAAGATCAGCTCAAGCTGCAGGTGATGGTTTGCACCGAACAGCAGCAAGTTATCATGCTGTTGCTATCTGCTATACGTTAAAAAACACACATTTCAGAATATTGTTTATTCTAAGTTCTATAGACTGATGTGTTTGGTTTTGGTTTCAGGTGACAATGAACATATCTGACGGACCAGCACTTGGCTGCATCTTACAAACAAAACTAAATGGCTGCTGTTTGAAAGAACAAGTTTCAAGTGAATTAAAAAAAGAAGAATTCAGAACCTGATCTTACAACAGTACCCCGTTTCAGTAGTCCTTTTCTCAGCCAAAGAAATAAGATCATCACACTCATCCTGTTACCAAGGGAAAGGCATAATTATTCGACCACTTTTTTTTTTCAGGCAAAAAAGCTAAATAATGAATTAGTGAGCCAATGTTCCGCAAACTACTTAGTAATGACAAGCTACTTCAGAACAGCCACCACTTTTTTAGGTATTTCATAGCTGTGCACCTTTTTCCCACTCCTGACTACAAAACAGCCAACAACATTCTGTTCAAATGTGCTGTGATGCCAATATTTTGGCTGTCTGGAAAATAACTTCTCATTTTAAAAGGAAAAAAACCAAGTGAAATTTTCGACCGTGCCGCAACTCATGTATTAGGGAATGGAAAATTGTTGATAGTTTTTTTTCTAGTTGTTTCCTATAGTGCCTTTATTGTTTTATTTTTCCCTGACTGAATTGCTTTAGGTGACTGAATGTGCTGTAAGTGAGATCAGGCCTAGCAAGAGCTCGGTGATATCCTGTCCATGCCACCATTTCCCAACTCCTAGCTAAGTTGTAGGATCAAATTTGCCTAATAATTCAGAAGAGAGGAGCCGAAAGCCACACAGATCTAGTACCAGTACCTGAGAAAAAAAAACAGAAGACATTGATTTATTGGGTACCTCGCTCGTCGCCTCCATGACATGGACCTGTGCAGAGAAGAGAGGATGCCGCGAGAGAGAGGGGGAGTGGGAGGAAGGGGACGGGAGGAGCTTGCCTTGCTGGATGCCGGGAACGCTATGGTAGCGGCATCCGCGCCTCGCCGTGACATCGCCTATAATCCCCAGGGGCGGAGCAGGGGCGACCAGCAGCGACGAGGCACCGCTGGGAGCTGGGGGCCTGCGCACGTTGCCGGGACGGCGCAGGGGCCTTGCGCAGGGGCCTGGCCACGGGCCGCCCGGCGGCCAAAGCCTTCCCGCCGAGCAGGCCGGGCTGGGGGCGCCGGCGGCCGCGCGGCAGCGCCCTGGCGGACCGGCCGGGCGAGGACCCCGCGCGCGGCGGACAGCAATGGAGGGCGGGCGGCGGCCGGAATGGAGGGAGGGCGGGGCGCCCCAGCTGCCGGGTAGGCGGCGGGCGAACGCTGGCGGCGGGCGGGCGGCTTCCGGCGGCGCGGGCGGGCGGCTTCCGGCGGCGGGCGGGCGGGCGAAATTTTTTTCGCTGAAAGAGCTCGCGCGCTCTGGGCCTGGGGTTCGGGTTCGGGTGAAAGAATAAGTTAAGTGTTGAATATCCGGCTTTGCCTAGTGTCTAGGATCTAAGAGCATCTCCAATCGTTATGCATTTGGAGCTATGCATTTTGGGCAATTGGAGCACCCCCAAATGAAAATGGCAAGGCTATATTCGGGTGTTCTCCAACCGTTATGCAAAATGCATAGTCCAACATGTGTTTTTTTTTCCGGAAATATCTTTTTCTCGGCAATCATTCCCGCGCCGCAAATTTTTTCCGCGCCAAACAACGCCCCATTCCCGCGCCAAACATCGTCGAAGGAGGTCGTGTCGCCGCCGTCGCGTTGAACCAGGTCGCGATGAGGTGATTCCATTCAGGTCGCGTTGAACCAGCTCGTGTCGCCGCCGTCGCGTACGAAGTGCGATCAACACCATCGCCGTACGTCACTTCCAGGTCACAGCTGCTTGTATTGTGCCAGTTCGTCACTTCGCCGTACGTCACACCATCGCCGTACGTCCCTTCCCCTTCACCATCAGCTCGCGATCGCCGCCAGTTCGTCGTCAAGGCAAGGTACTGGCGAATTTCTTGAAGCCAACATGGGATCCAGGGTACTTCGTCCTATCGAAGAACCTGGCGAAGGAGGACGCGATCGTATCGAGCGCGCGAACCTGGCGAAGGAGTACGCGATCCTTGGCGTCGCGAGCTGCTGTTGAAATCGCGATATCTGGTGGCGGTGCGAAGGGAGCCGCGCGAAGGGAAAGAAAAAAGCCCGCGAGGAGGAACCGAGAAGCCCGAGATGTCTATTTGCATAGCCGGACTACTTTGGCATATATGCCAAGTTTCCCCCTCCAAATGCATAGCTATGTAAAATGCAAAGTCCAAATGCATAACGATTGGAGGGGTTTTTTTTGGAGTTTTATGCATTTTGGTAAATGCCAAGCCCAAATGCATAATGATTGGAGATGCTCTAACACTAGGCAAAAAAAAATTCAGCTGCAAAATTTATTTATAAAAATAGAGTAAATACCTGGTACACCTCACTGTTGGGTTTTTTCGAAGTGTCTCCGGTAGTACCGGTTGTAAGTACCGGTACTTCCGGTCTTCACAAAACAGTGGAAAAATAACCTAGCGGTACTACAGTTGTGCTGGTTTTTGGCCTAGCGGTAGTACCGGTCTTCTACTGGTAGTACCGACCAAGTCAAGTAGTACCGGTCTTCTACTGATTTGCCTAATGTCCTAGATCTGACACTGAGTAAATATGAATGTTTTTGAACTATGAATTTTTTTTAAATAAAAAAACACTCAAACAATATAAACTGAAAATTAACTTTGCCGAGTGTCGATAACCCAACACTAGGCAAACACTATAAAAAATAAGTTTGCCTAGTGTCTTCCATGAGACACTAGGCAAAGAGGCCAGTTTACCTAGTGTCTAGCTGGCACACTAGACAAACTTATTTATTTTTTTTAATTTTGGTCTTCAAACTTTCTATCGAGCCTCCCTACATAAAATGAGACTACATGTTGAAAGTTGGCACAATTTTATGAAATTTTGCTATATTTCTTTAGTTTATTTAATTTCTTTGAATTTTTTCGACAAATGCAAATTTGAACTGCAAGTGTGTCGAATAATGGCAATTCATGAATGCAAAAATGATATTCATGTTAGTAAGTGTTAGTTGAGGCCGTATCCAGAAAAAGACCAAAAATTTCACACATCTTCACGTCGAGACATGACCACGAACTTGCGAGCAAATAGTTTTTAAATTCTATTAAATGAAAACGGAGTCTGAAATTCATGAAACTTGTCGACAAGTCAAGATATCGCATGCGGGTGCCATGATAAAAATTTAAAAAGATTTCGAGCACATCGTCACGTATAATGCTTAGAAACCCTAACATCATACGTGACGATGTGCTCGAAATCTTTTTAAATTTTTATCATAGCACCCGCATGCGATATCTTGACTTGTCGACAAGTTTCATGAATTTCAGACTCCGTTTTCATTTAATAGAATTTAAAAACTATTTGCTCGCAAGTTCGTGGTCATGTCTCGACGTGAAGATGTGTGAAATTTTTGGTCTTTTTCTGGATATGGCCTCAACTAACACTTACTAACATGAATATCATTTTTGCATTCATGAATTGCCATTATTCGTCACACTTGCAGTTCAAATTTGCATTTGTCGAAAAAATTCAAAGAAATTAAATAAACTAAAGAAATATAGCAAAATTTCATAAAATTGTGCCAACTTTCAACATGTTGGTCAAGGTACAGTAGGAAAGCTACAGAAAAAAAATTGGAAGCTAAAATCAAAAAAAGAAAAAATATTTTGCCTAGTGTCTCTGTAAGACACTAGGCAAACTGGCCAGTTTGCCTAGTGTCGTCCGGAGACACTAGGGAAAGTTCTAATTTTGCCGAGTGTTAACGGAAGACACTCGGCAAAATGGTAACGGTGGTTGCCCTCCGGCAACCTTTGCCGAGTGTGATGGTATGCCTAGCATTGACACTAGGCAAAATGGTCATTTACCGAGTGGATTTCTTTGCCTAGTGTCGACACTCGGCAAATCGTTATTTTGCCTAGTGCCTTTGTTTTGCCGAGTGCTCCGGGGTCTAACACTCGGCAAACAAGCTCTTTGCCTAGTGTCCGATGATTGACACTAGGCAAACCATTAAACACTAGGTAAATCTCGGTTTCCCAGTAGTGTTGCCATGCACTTGCGGGAACCAGAAGCGGTATACTGGGGTGGTGCTGGCTGCGGATGGTATTAATTAACCATGTCAAAGATCTTTCAAGCAAAGGAAAATGAGTAGTCCATTACAACTAACAAAGTTGATTGATGTCCATTTGTAGACATCAGCATTTTGAAACAGAATTGCAATGGCACAGCATGGTTTTATCGAACTTTCTGGCACATAAAAAAAACTTGAGGCTCTTGATCAGAACCAAAAGGAAAAAAACATACACAAAAAACTTGTATATGAGTCAAATTTGGTTTTGATATTGCATTAGTCATAGTTTCTGTGCCACGTGTGTTGCTGCTGATTAGGACAGGAAGTTTTCTAGCTCAAGCATTGTCTATCCTCCACTACAGTAAGGATCCTTGTTTTAGACTGGAAAAAAATCTTGAGTCTGATTCTTCTAATAGTTTGGTGTCCCTATAGTCCCATTGTCTGTACATGTATTTGGTAGACTACTTATTTACAATTAGGTGACTGCAAGCAATAGGCTTAAAGCCATTGCACATTTGCACCTCAATAGCTTTAATTATCTGTACATAGAAAGCACTTAACTCTAGCTGCTACCTGAGGTATCCTCCACCCCACAGTCGGCAGCACCCCCACAACCTTGCCACTCCAAACACCAACCGCTACCACAATCGGACTAGCCTACCACCACTGGCTCTTTCTAGGCCCACCAGACTTCAGTGAAGCCCCAACTTGAACCATAACAGTGCTGGAGAGTGCGAATTGTGACACTGTATTACAAAGATGGTGGCTGTTCAAATTCTAACTTGTTTAATGTTTATGTAGCAAAATGGTGGCTGCACCATGGCACAAGCACACCAAATCTTAGGAAATTGGCAGCAAGGATTCTGAGTCTGATCTGCAGCTCCTCAGCTTGTGAGAGGAGCTGGTCAGTATTTGAATAGGTAAAAAGAAAATTATGACATGCACTTTGTGTGCATGCTATCTTTTTTGAATTTTAATGTTTGTTCATGGAATTTAAATCTGACCTGCAGCCTTGTCTTCACTACTTGACTCGTAGGTTCATACAAAGAAGCGCAATAGGCTACTTCATGAAAGGATGAGAGATCTTGTATTTGTTAAATTTAATTCTAAGTTAAGGAATAAGAGAGAGAAGAAGGATAGAGATCCTTTGGAGAAAGAAGTAGATGATGTTGTGGCAGATGATGATAATGAATTCATTACTGGTATTACGCCTTTGCCAAGTGAAATGGAACAACAACAATGTGCACAAGAATCACATAAGCACACACCACAACAAGCACAACCACAAGCTAAAAGGAAAAGGCATGTGCACCCTAAGAAGAGGAAAGTCAGGAGCCTGCAGTCTTTGATGAGAAATGGCCCAGTGCAGCCTGAAGCTCCATCATCCGATTCAGAAGATTGTGCTGATGGTACTCTAATGCAGACTACTGACTCTGATAAGTCTTCCTCTCCCTATGTCTCTGAGTCTGATTAGTGAGACTAGAAGAAATGAAGATTGCAATATTGCCTCGTATTAGTAATTTAGTATCCACTGTCTGATTGCAATATTGCCTTGTCTGATTAAGTGATTAGTGAGACTAGAACTCTTGATGACCTTTTGTGTTGTACTGTTAGCTTTATTCAACTGGTTATGTATCAACTATCAACTGGTTATTGCCTTGTCTGTTAGTTTTAAATGGCCCAGTGCAGCCTGTTGTAATGTACCCCTTTCAATCAGTAATGGTTATGAAGTTATGCCAATGTCATGTTTTTTTTTTCATTTTTTTTGCAAAAAACAGCTAAATGGTATAGCTGCAGCTATCTCCCGCTATAGCTGTGCTTAGCTGCTGAGAAGGTCAGCAGCTAAGAGGCTTAGCCGGCTATTTAAAACATTGATACGTACGCAGCACCTTCAATCTATTTGGCTGGGAACGCTTATATTCATTTCAACTTGTAGTACTTCCGATTTTGTATGGCAGTTGCACCGGCCGATAGATGCACGCGGCTACATCCCATCCAATGGATGCTTCTGTTGGTCAGATGTTATCAAAACGAAATTCTACTGTCTACCATCTACTCCTACCTAATGTGGTGGGCCGCACAGCGCACATACGTACGTATATATACGAAATCCCACTGTTAGTATATTAAATAAAGTATTTAGAACCATCAAGGTCACCCACACAATTGCGCAGTCAGAGTGTGTTATATATATGGCTAAGCTTGGTATGAGAGCTCATATCATCTTTTACAATTCACTTCTGATCCCGCTTTGCATATCAATATAGCTCCATTGACGTCCATTTTCGTCACCGGATAATCTCATATTGAATTACATTTATTTTTCTATTATATTCATATATCAAAAGATAATTTGATTGCAATTTGCGTCCTTCTAGAGATCACATGGACCAGTTCTACTCTGGGTTCCCAGTTCTTTAAAGGCCTGATTTGGGCAGCTTCTGCAGCCAAGGTGGGCTTTAGGTGGAAAATAGGAGATGGTAAGAAAGTTAAGTTTTGGGAGGATAATTGGCTAGGTACGTCTAGTCTTGCTATCCAATACGTACTGGGAGGTTTATATTTTGGTCAATGAAGGCTGCAACCATGGCTACTCATTGAGATGGGGAGAACCTTAAATGTACTTTTAGGAGATCTGTAGATGAAAGGCTTTTGAATCTTTGGTTAGAGGTGGTTCAATTAGCTTTTGTCACACCCCAAAATTCCTATTTTGGGTTGTGAACAGAAAACACTAAATAAAATGAAGGATTTTAATATTTAGATAAAATTTGCCAATAATAGTTTAAATTTCCGTATAGTTTTATTAAACAAAATGGTGCTTTTCAAACATTTCTGAATTAATTTTACGGGCTTTTGTTGATGTGGTGCTTGCCTGTTGTTTGAGTTTTGTGCTTTTGAGTGTCCTAAGTTTTCAAAACACGTTTCGACATCGTCCAATCCTTCTCGGAAATTTTCCAGATTTTTCTGGAACTGTTTCCCATTTTTCCTAGAGCAAAACCCAATTTTTGGATGCTCTAAAATCCCTTTTCATCTCTCAATCTATCTCTCAAAGCTTTTCTTTCTCTTTTTGGAATTTTAGAAATATTTTTCAGGGATTTAAAACAATTTCAGCTTTTTTCTGAAATTGTGTTTTAATTAAAAATGATTTTCTAAAATCCCGAAATTAGGAAAAATGCCTCATTTTCCCGACCTCAAACCCTAACACTATATACATGCCGGTGTTCTACTCGACGTGCTAGTTCCAGATCTGGAAATCTCATCCCAAGCCGCCACTCGTAACTGTCTACATCTAGCGCCGAAGTTTGCACGGCGAACTTTTCCGGCAAACGTTCCAGGTCGTCCAGAGCAGGCGCCGCTGGCAGCATCAGCCGCGACGCGCCCACACTCGGTCGAGGCCGGTTCCTCCAGCTCTTGTTGGCCTTTGCTTCAATTTCCTGGCCAACAACCACCTCGCGGCCTGGTGCAATCTCCGCTCCTGTGTCGAGGCACCGGCCACTGGGCAAGGGACTGCAAGCGGCCACGCTCGCCGTCACATTCTGACCGCTCTCCGAGCAAGGCTCCACGCCAACGAGCCCAACAACCATGTCCCAACTTTCACCGTCGTACCCCCTCCGGGCGCTCGTGCTCCATGGGACGGAAGACCTCGGTGCCGCCTGTGTGCAGACGCCCTCAGGCCTCGCTGAGAGATGAACGCCGGCCCCCATCTCCTCAACCACCGACCCTGTCGCCGCCATCGTCGCCCGTGCTTGGTGATGCGGCACGACACCCTCTTGCTGAGATAGTCGTCATTGTTGCATTTGCATCTTGTAATCATGTCAAACAAGTTATCAACATGTAGTTGCATTAGCTAGACAGTTTACTTTTGTAACGTCATGTTTGTAATCGCGTAGAATCACAGGTGGAACGGAGACTGCACGTTGCCACGCCGTGATCGCGTCTTAGGGCGAGCTCCCGCCATGGCATGCATGCCATGCATGTCGCACGGGCACCCAAGAAAAGTGGCGCACTGTGCAGCTGCGCGTTGTGGCGAGGGATGCGGATCAAGCCCGTGATAAAGACTAAGCAATGCATCAAAGAAGCTACACCAGTTGCAGTGGAAAAACTCTCTATCGCGCGTGTGTGTTCGTTGTGCTCTCGGCGTCGTGTTCGCGGTGACCGCGCTCTGGCATCGTAGAGCGCCGGTGAGTTCATAGCATCGGCGATCCGCTGGCCCTAACAATCTGGTATCAGAACCGTTTGATGTTCTACAGTGGGTCCGTTAGCCCACCCCAATAGCCTCCGAAGAAGAAGTTCGTGATCCCATGCAGGAAGCCGGAGAAGAAGATGGGTGACGGCGCGTCAGCGAGCACCATGCCCGGTGTTCAGGAGAGCTCATTGATGTGGCCGATGTTGGATCGGTCGAACTACACCGAGTGGGCGATGCTGATGCAGTGCAACCTGGAGGCGATGGAGATATGGCACATCATCGATCCAGGCACCAACGACAAGAGATCGTAAGATCGGTAGGCGATGGGGGCGCTCCAAGGAGATGTGGGCGATGCTGGGGGCCGCAAGACCGTCAAGGAGGCATGGGAAGTGGTGTAGACGATGCGGCTTGGTGCTGATCGTGTGAAGGACGTCAACGCCCAGAAGCTATTGAAGGAGTTCGAGAATATCGAATTCAAGGAGGGCGAGTCCGTCGACAACTTCGGTATATGGATCACCAACCTCGTCGCCAACCTCAAGACGCTTGGGGAGACGGTGGATGACACCTATGTGGTCATGAAATTTCTCCGCGTGGTGCCTCCCCGTTTCACCCAGGTGGTGGTCTCGATCGAGATGTTCTGCGATCTCAAGGTGATGACGGTGGAGGAGTTGGTGGAGCACCTGCGTGCGGTGGAGGAATGACTCGACGACAAGGTCGAGCAGATCATCAACAAAACGGGCGTCTCCTACTTGTCGAGGAGGATTGGCTTGAGAAACACAAGCATCGCTTCCATCCCGGTCCAAAGGAAGGTGGCGGCGGTTCTAGTGGTGGCCACAAGAAGAGCAAGGCGGCGGCGTGCTCTGATGGTGGCGGTGCGGGAGCGATTAAACTGACCTCCAAGGGCATGCTAAGGTGGAAGGGGCGGTGTTGTAACTGTGGCATCTATGGACACTAGGATGCAAGCGCCCAAAGAAGGAGAAGAAGGAGGCCAAGCAGCCAGAGGCGAACGTGGCTGTGGGCGGAGTGGAGCAGCCGACGTTGATACTGGTGACGTGTGACGTCGACGTCGTGCGCGGGCCGACATAGATTGTCCACCTGGCGGAGAGTGTGATCCCGGTGATGTGCCTGACGGCGTGTGGGTGCTGGACACCGGCGCCAGTAACCACATGACCGGAACTCGATCGGCGCTGACACAGCTCGACGAGGGTGTTCATGGCACGGTGCGGTTTGGTGATGGCTCTCATGTCGAGATCCATGGCGTTGGTTCCATGGTGATCACTACACCACAACCCACCTTTCCCTACAATTATGTGTTGGTAAATCAAGGGTTTTGGCAACACATAATGTGTTGGCAATTCTTTACCTTTTTAGCGTCACTTAAACTATCGGCAATAGTAATGTAAGGCTACAACTTATATGTCGGCGTTTCTCCTTCCAACACATAAAGTGTCGGCGAAAGTTTTTAGACAAAAAAAGTGTCGTTGTAGCCTACCTAAGCCACTGTCCAAGTGTCGATGAAGGGGTAGGCGCCGAAGCAAAATAGAGATGCCTGTGTGGGCGGGAGACAGCGCGCCGAAACCTTGTTTTTTATCGGAAAAAGGCTAAGCCACTAAAATAGGAGGCCCACCCTTCGTTCTCCACTCATGCAGACTTTAGAAAAAAAAGAAAAACCTTGCTAGCAGGGCTCCGCTGCCGGGCGCCTCCAGGAGCCGGTGCCGGAGGCTAGCACCCGGCGCGGCCGCCGCCCCTTATGCCCGCCCAAATCGCCGCCTCCCAATCCCGCCGACGCCGAAGTTGTCCCTGGCCGGAGCCCCGCAGCCTACAGCCCTAGCCCCAGCCGCTGAATCCAACGGACGCCGCCGCCCTAGCCCCTAGTCGCCCTAGCCTACCGCCGCCCAAGCCTGCCACCCCCAAGCCTGCCGTCGTCCTAGCCCACCACTGGCCAGCAAGAGCGGTGCCTCCCCATTCCTCTCCACATCCAGGTGCATCATCTCCGCATCCCCATCCTCTCATCCCCATTCCCCTGAGTGCTAGGGTTTCGGCACAACTTAATTTCTTGTATTTTTTTTTGGTTACAGAAAGCAGTAGACGAAGGTGAGAAAGGCTAGAAAGATTCAAGGTTTGGGTTACTTCTCCTGCCAAACTTTCATTCAGTCTAGATCCGCCCTCTCTTCCACTCTTTGGAGAAGGCTCGATTTAGATGTGATCTTGTGAAGGTTGTGATCTTGATGCTACTTGCAATGCTAGATATTATGATTGTTTATCTAGTTCCTAATTTCTAGAAGCTCTCTAATTTCCCATATAGCTGAAGAAAAAAATATTGTTTATCTGGTCTCTGCATCGTGATTGAATCGGGTCTGCTATTAGTACAGGTCTGTTCATGCACTAGGAAACTAAAGTAGGGCATCAACTAATAATAGTCGTAGTGTTTGGAGGAGTAGTGCTAGTTCTACCCCTACTCTAGAAAGCTCTGTATGAGAGGAGAGGAAGCTGTGAGTTACTGAGGAAGAACAGAGCATGCTCCTTGGCATGAAGGCCATGACGACATGCATCTTTGCACAGACATGTACATAATATGGCTAACAATTCAGAAAGATGCATGTGTGTATGTACATAGTGTGTCTACATTATTTTCCTGCATATGAAACAAGCACGTTAGGGCTAGCTCTTGGAGTGGTAGTGGAGATAATGTTGAAGTGTTAATAATCTGATATTTGTGCCTGAAATGATATATGAGATCATTGACTGAACTATGTATTTGACATGCATTCAGTCATTCTTATACCTGAATTTCAGGATGCTGCCTATGCCTGCCAATAGGTTAGGTGCCTAGAAAAAGTTCACCGTTAGTGTTACTAAAACTAAAGCTCTTTTGGTTGCTATCTCCCCTATTTTAGAGAATTCAGCGCATACTAGCTAAATAAGTATGCTCTCATAGTTCACCTTTCACCTACATCTCTTGCCTAGTTTAGACTTCCATCCATCTTTTGCCTATATTCTTTGCTATAAAATTCAGCAAGTTGAATGAGTGATAATTTTTTCAGAGGTGATCTAAGAATCTTTGGAGGAAATGTGATGCACCAGCACCAACAATGATTGAATTTGAGGAGTTTATCTAAGGAGCTGTTTGCCAATGATCTGTTTGTCATGCACCATCAGCAACATTGATTGGATTTGAGGAACAACAGAACCTTGAAACAGTAGTAAGTATCCACTTTCTATATTGACAGCTTTGGAATTGCAGTTGTGTGTTAGGACATTGACTCGTATATATCTGTTTAGTAGGCTGCACCCTACATTCTTATTCTGGTGAAAATCAGCAATTATATTTGGTGCAGATATCATCTGTTTATTAAGACTATTATAAGATATTTACTAGAATGGACTCAATTTTTTTCATAGTCATATCTGTGTGATAATTGTGTGAATTTGTGGTGAAACTGAAATAGTGAATCAACTAGTCAAGCCCTTAGCTAATCATTGAATGTTTAGTTTTGTCCCTTTTGCTTGATTTGCAAGTGCAGCATGTGTTCTGTGCTTGCTGTCGAGCTTTATATGCACAAAGCTCTTCACAACCTTCCCAAAGCACACTCCAAACAAGCTATTTGTTTCAGCACTACGGCTCTGCACTTTCTGAAATTTGAGGGCAATATCACTGGATAGCTGATGCAAGTTGCACACAGCAAGCTTCTACCTCTGCACTCTGCAACTTCTGAAAATTACTACTGAACACGGCCAGACTCCAATACCGCAATTCCTTCAGAGCTAGCTAATTACATTGTTGACTGAAACACTCATGTATTAGCTTGCCTTACACTAAAAAAATGAGCTGATCGGCTCTAAGCGATTTTCTACATTGCCAAAGACTCTGCCTCGCTGAACTGTATTTTCTTGCACTGCACAAAGCACTCCGCCACCGCACCTTCATTAAAATTTCACTGTCACCTCCTCTTGTGCCTATACTCTACTCATCTATGCAATTGTATACTAATTTGTATATCACTTCTTTCTTACTGCAGCACAGTGTCTCCCATAAATTTCAGGCCCTGCTTGCTTCTTCTAATACAAATACTTTCTACTGCATAACTCTGTCTTAGCTTGCTGTCGAGTCAAACAAAAATATACGTTTGTATAATCAAAGAGCTATTAAGTTCATAGACCATAGACCCTAAATGCTTGTAGCTGCTGTGAACATTAGATACAGATTTTGTACGGGATGATAGTAGAGCAATACTCCGTAGCTAATGTGCAATGTGCCCATACTAACTTGCACTGGTGCAGCAAGGCTTTTTGCTCCCGGTTGGGAAACCCCTTTAGTCCCGGTTTCCCAACCGGGAGCACCAATTCGGGACTAAAGGTACCCTCCTTTAGTCCCGGCTTGACGCCCGGGACTAAATGGGGACCTTTAGTCCCGGTTGGAAACACCAACCGGGAGTAACGGGGGCCTCCAGGCCTGGCCAGGGACCGCCACGGGGCAGGACCTTTAGTCCCGGTTGGAAACACCAACCGGGACTAAATGTCCCTCTTTTTTTTCCTTTTTCTGGTTTCTATTTTTGGTTTCTTTTTTCATTTAATGATTAGTTTTGATATTAAAATACATTTTCGAATACGCTGCTAATAGTAATATATATGTGTACTTCGCACGCGTAAGTTTTCGTTCGAACTTTGTACATAAATAACAAACGAATATACGCGTACATGCATATATATGATGATCATATATATACACACGTTATTTTATGTACATATAATATGTGCATACATATATATATATATATATATATATATATATATATATATATATATATTACAAAGGTTTGATATATAAATTGTTTATGTCCTTAGCAATTCACTCCTCTAGATTTGGCATCCACGTTTCATTTAGGTCATTATAGAACTCGCCGTTGGGGTTGATGACCTGGTCATTTAGAAATCCTGCTATAGTCTCTCGAATTGCTTTAAGTTGGTCAAGTCGTATGACTCTTTCCCTCAATCATTCAGTCTTCAATAAAAGTTAAAGGAAAAAGTATTAATATATATATATATGTATGTGTATTGCTCATGTAATTACTTATACAAATGAGAGCAATAAAGAAATTGTAAATATACGATCGAAATAATATAAAGGAAAAAGTATTTATATACGTACTTTGAGTTGCTCTTCAAGAGTTCTCTTTGAGTATGCCATAATGAACTCGCAAACATAGTATCCGCAGTAGTTGTTACCCTGCTCCTGCCTTAGAACCCACTTTTACGACAAAAAAATCAATTAGGGCAAATTGAAATCATCATATGGTGTTAATTGAATATAAATGTGTAGTTATAGTACTTACTTTGTGTGCGATTACACCCAGTGGCGCTTTGCAATGTTTCATTTTTTGTTCCTCAATGAACCTTTTCCAAACCCTGCTCCCAATAAAATAAAAAAATAATTTAACCTTTAATAATTGTTGAGAGATCGGCGCCATTATATATATATGTTGTTATAGAGAAACTA
Source organism: Miscanthus floridulus (assembly GCF_019320115.1). Lineage (NCBI taxonomy): Eukaryota > Viridiplantae > Streptophyta > Magnoliopsida > Poales > Poaceae > Miscanthus > Miscanthus floridulus. The sequence continues at coordinate 76,495,513 of NC_089593.1, forward strand.
AATTAATTACTCCGTTTGCGGTTTTCTCAACGAGTCTAAGATTTTCAATCTACTATTGGCCATATCGATGACCATCAATATCCAGTGATTGCTGGATAAACATATATATATATGTGTGTGTGTGTGTGTGAGAGAGAGGTAACTAGCTAGTAAGGAAATATTGATGTCCCATATATATGATCGACATTAATTACTTATAATAACACTCACTTGAAGTTGTAGGGGAAGAGTATCTCCTTCTTGTCGCGTTGGTTCATTATGAAATTCATGAGATTTCTCTCAGGTTGAGGCTTATAATCCTTCGGGGGGTTAGGGTGTTTGTATACGACATACGGATCAACGAACCCAACATCATTATCCTTTCTCTTTCTAAGTTCTGTCATCTCATATCTGCATACATGAAAATTGTGAATATATAATAAAGAAATTGTGAATATAGTAGAAAATAATCACACTTACAGACAATAGCAGCTAATGAGACTTTTGTCGAGAGAGTCCAGGTGGCATAGTTGGTGTAATTCTGGAAGCTCGACATAGATAATGTCATTGCCACGGAAGTAATGGTGGTTTCTAATTCCGATAGAAAGATAGATTTGTCCCGCATCAGACGCCGACATGTACCACCCGTTTAACAGGTACATTTGCGTACCCAGTTCACCTAATTTCTCTGGGTTGTATAGACTCTGGCCTGGTACAAATTTCTTGTAAGGATCCACTTCCGGAGCAGATGGTCCTTCAGTGAGCACTTCGGCAAGGTTCAAACCAGTGTCCTCATAAAATCGAAGAAACGACTCATAGCCGCCTACCTCCGCCACTAAGTTTAAGTTTGAACCATATTCGTTAGGAACGACAAGCGGGGGGGGGGGGGGGGATTGATTGTAGCAATTGTTGTCCGAGTTGTGCAACACCTTTCCCTACTCTCTTCTTTTTTTGCGCCACCTCATATGACTTGGTGAGAGAGCGGTCATAGTCCGATATCGGTTGTTTCGCGATGCTCTTAAGAGAATCCCATTTTTTGCTCCAACTTCTTTCTTAGCTGATCTGGAGGTAGGAAGAAGTATGATGGCTCCGGGTTCTCCCTCGCTCGTCGTGCCTGTTTTGCACCTTCAAAGAAATCTGTCACTTCTTTTTGTACTGCATCCATTAATTCCTGTTCACTTTTCTCATAAGATAGTTTTTGGGGAATAACCGGATGAGTATTTGCTTTCTGCTTCTTTGCCGGCGGGCAGGGCAACGGCTTCATTTGCGGGGCGGACCTCTTAAGGGCTGGCTTCCTTGGAGGCGGGGGAGGCGTTGGAGACCGCCTTGGAGGCAGTGCAGACTTTGGAGGCGGCGGAGGCATTGGAGACCTCGGCAGAGGAGTTGTGGACTTCCTTGGAGGCGGTGGAGGAGTTGGAGATGGTGGGGATGCAGCAGTGCCTTCGAAGGTGTCATCATTGCCCTGAGCACTATGATGGTCGGGAGAAGCAACAACTGGACTTTGGTTGGTGGAGGCCCTGCTTTGTGAGTACAAAAAATAATGAGATATAAGTAAATGCTTATTATTAGTCATGCCCATAGAAAATTATCAAAAAATTGTTTTGTTAACTTTTGTCCACACCTAATGTCTGCTGGTGGTGGAGCAGACGCCCTAGGGATAATGATGTAGCGCTTGCGCCATAGTATATATGCCTTCTCTGCTTCTCCTAGAGTCTTCTCTCCATCACCTCCAGGAATGTCAAGAGCTAGATCCTCATAACCTTTGCTCACTTTATCCACTGTGACCCTAGCATATCCAGGTTGTATTGGTGCCCCATGGATTCTTGGTGTCTTGGTAGGGTCTGGAGGAGTAAAAACACCGACAGCGACCTTGATTGTGTCATTCCCCCTTGGAACATGTAGCTCAATTGATGTCATTGGAGTAGTGACATCATCCATGGGGAAGCGCAGCGCTGCGTCATCTTGCTTTGGCAGCTCAGTGGAAGCGCAGCTGCTTTTCAACTGACCAGGGGGGCTAATATTAACATTTATTCCTGGCTCTGATGCCTGCCTCTGGGCACTCATTGCTATCTGCACTTGCTTTCTGATTTCTTCCTACATTCTTGCTTCCATTGCTTTTTCTCGCTCCTTTGCTTCAAGCACCATTTCCTCCAACATTGTCACCCACGCTGCTTGCTCCTCCTTGCTTCTTTGGCGGCTTTGGTAGGTTTCCCTATCATTAGGGAAACCATGAACCCATGGAGTGTTGCGTCCTAAGCCTCTGGTTCGGCCAGTGTGTTCAGCAGTCCTGATGGCATAAGTCAGCTCATCCTTCTCTCTATTGGGCTTGAACACACCAATCTCTTTAGCTTCTATAGCAAAAGCCAATCGGTGTGCTGCTGTTTCGAGTTTTTGCCCATACACTGCCAGACCGGTCTATGGGTCGAGTCTTCCCCCATGACCGAAAAAACAATTCTTCGAGCGTGGGGGCCACTTGGCTGATTCTGGTTCGATCCCCTTGGCAATAATGTCCGCTTCCATTTTTTGCCACTTCGGAATGGCAGTATCGTAGCCACCTGATCCCATGTCATGGTGGTATACCTTTTTTCGGGCATTCTCTTGGTTCCTTCTCACCCGTGCCTCACCCTCTGCTGATGTCTTGTACTCTACGAAATCATTCCAATAGGGCCTCTATTTCGAGATCGGGCCCGTAGCAGTATTGAAATTCGACGTTTCGTTCTTCTTGATGTATGTGTTGTATAGGTGTTTCTTCCAAGTCTAGAATTGTGTGGCCATCTTCTTCATAGCCCATGATCGAACTAGCTCCTTCAATTCATCATTGTTGATATCATCATAATCATCCGCTTGCAACGTGAAATGGGCAAGGATATCATTCTAGAGCAAATTCTTATCAACATCAGAGACAAAACTAACATCAGGGTCGTTGATCTTTTTCTTCCATTCACGGATACTGATCGGAATTCTGTCACTTACAAGGTACCCACATTGTTCCACGAATTTCCTTTTATGTGGACCAAGTGGTTCGCCTGTCTCGATGTTGAATTCTGATATTATGTACCGGCCCTCCAGTGGTTTCTTCGGTCCTCGAACATTTTTGCTCTTCGCCGTTGTGGTCGCCGATCCAGAGAGCTATATATAAAAAAATAATAAATAAATATCTTTTGTACACAGAAATATATACAATATTCACATATAATATATATTTAGTATATATACCTCGCCTATATTTTCTTGCAAAACATTTTCTTGCTCATTTTCAAGAGCTAGGTATTGACTTCCGTCATCAACATCCTGCTCACCAGCATTGGCAATAATATTCATCATTTTTTCCTCCATGTTGTCTCCCGGGGTAGCCATATCTAACAAATTTAACAAAATTTAATTCACATATATAAACAAGTCATATATATACAATAAGTCATATACAAATTTATCTAAGTCACATATATATAAACAAGGCATATATGTACAATAAGTCATAAACAAAATAAATCTAAGTCACATATATAAACAAGTCATATAAACAAGTCATATAAACAAGTCATATATATAAACAATTCATATATGTAAACAATCATATATGTCAACAAGTCATATATGTAAACAAGTCATATATGTAAACAAGTCATATAAACAAGTCATATATATAAACAAGCCATATATGTAAACAAGTCATATAAACGACGAATTCGCCCTAGCGAGAACGACGAATTCGCCCTAGCGAGAACGACAATTCGCTCTAGCGAGAACGACAGGGCGAATTCGTCGTTCTCGCTAGGGCGAATCGTCGTTCTCGCTAGGGCGAATCGTCGTTCTCGCTAGGGCGAATTGTCATTCTCGCTAGGGTATACAACAACGGGGCGGCGTTGCTCCGCATATACAACAACGGGGCGACGTTGCTTCGCATACAACACAACGTGGCGGTGTTGCTCCGCATACAACACAACGAGGCGGCATTGCTCCGCATACAACACAATGAGGCGGCGTTGCTCCACATACAACACAACGAAGCGGCGTTGCTCCGCATACAACACAACGACGGTGTTGCTCCGCATACAACACAACGAGGCCTTCCTCTGCATATATCACATACAAACACATATCAACGTACGTAGGGGTCGGCGGTGATGGGCGTCTGGAGGCGGTGATGACGAGGCGGCGAGGGGCGTGGCTGGCGGCCGAGGCTCCTCCTCCTCCCTTCTCCTTCCTCCTCCCTTCTCCTTCTTCCTTCTACTCCCTTCTCCTTCTTCCTTCTCCCTTCTCTCCTCCACCTCCCTTCTCTCCTCTACTACCCTGCTCCTCCTCTCCTCCAATCCGGCGGTTCAGGGGGCAGGGCACCAGTCCGGCGGCGGGGACGACTGCGGCGGAGCAGGGCCGCGATGGGGATGGCCGCGGCGGAGCGGGACCGGGATAGCTACGGCAGAGCGGGGCCGGGCCGGGGACGGCCGCGGCAGAGTGGGGCCAGGGTGGGGACGGCCACGGCGGAGCAGGGCCGGGCCGGCCGCGGCAGAGCGGGGCCGGATGCAGCGGAGCGGGGCCGGGGTGGGGATGGCCGCGGCAGAGCAGGGACGGGCCGGGGTGGTCAGGGGGCGGCGCGTCGGCGAGCGCGCTTAGTCGGGGCGTGCGACGTCGGGGAGCCGATGCGCGTGCGGGCGCTCGCGAGGTGCGGCGTCGGCGGCGGATCGGACGAGCGGCGACGGGTCTGTTAGGGCTTGGCTCGACAGTGGGGAGGAGGAAGAAGAGGGGCTGGGGCGGGCGCAGAGGCTATATAAGGGAGAGGACCTTTAGTCCCGGGAGCCACCACCAGCCAGGACTGAAGGCCCTTTAGTCCTGGGCCCTGTTAACGCCCGGGACTAAAGGTCACACCTTTAGTCCCGGCTGGTGGTGGTGGTGGCGCTCGGGACTAAAGGTTTTTGGCGGGCAACCGAACTGCAGTTTCGCTGCCCGCCAATTCATTAGGATTTTAATATATTTCTTTTTACACAAATGATAAAAGGATAGTTAATTGCACAGAAAATTAAATAAAAGACATAAATTTTTTTAAAAAAAATATAGATTCTATTTTGCTTTATTGCACACAGGAAAATTATGTGACCTAAAGTTTTAATTTTTTAACAAGTTTTAAAACACAATATAGTGTTTAAATTACTATTTCGATAATGCAAAAATATAGTGTTTAATTAAATTCAGAAAAACTCTCGTGTTTTGACTGGAAATTTGTTTTCACATCATTTGAACGTGACATAATCCCACCATCAAACATAAATTCACAATTATTACATAATATCTCTAATACACACTATTAAACATCAATATATATATCAAGCGGGCACAGTAATGAACTTCTTCTTGACGTATGTCCCTTGGTTATGATCGCGCCGTAACCATGGAGTGTCCTCATCGTTTAGCTAGATTCTAGGGTCTTTGTTCACTGTGAAGGGTGAAATTCAGTCATCCTTTTCATAATCTTCTGACATGTTTGACTTGTCTTCGATTCCGATGATGTTTCTTTTTCCTGAAAGAACTATGTGGCGCTTTGGCTCATCATTGATTGGGTGGTTGTCGTTTTTCCCTCTCTTCGGTTTTGTAGACATGTCCTTGACATAGAACACCTGAGTCACATCCTTCTCAAGGACAAACGGTTCGCCTTTGTACCCAATATTGTTGAGGTCCACTGTTGTCATTCCATACTGGTTGTCGACTGCTATGCCGCCTCCAGTCGTCTTTACTCACTGGCACTTGAACAAAGGTACCTTAAAATGAGATGCATAGTCTAGTTCCCATATCTCCTCTATGCGGCCATAGTATGTTTGCTTGTTCCCACTAGGGTCGGTGGCATCTATGTGGACACCACTGTTCTGGTTGGTGCTCCTTTTATCTTGTGCTACTGTGTAAAATATATTCCCATTTATCTCGTACCCTTTGTATGTGAGGATATGCCATGATGGCTGCCTAGCCAACAAATACAGCTCCTCATCAATACTCTCATCACCCTGACATTCTTTTCGCAACCAGTCGCTGAAAGTTTCCATGTGCTGACACGTAATCCATGCTTCAGACTTCCCTGAGAACTCAGATCGGAGGAGGTTCTTGTGTGTCTTGATATACGGATCTACCAAGGAGGAGTTCTGTAGAACTGTGTAGTGTGCTTTATTGAAATAATCATCACCCTTACCAATATATGTTTTCTTCCCTAGTGTCCCCTTTCCACTTAGTCTCCCCTCATGTCGTGATTCAGGAACACCAATCGGGTTAATATCGAGAATGAAGTCAACACAGAAGTCAATGACCTCCTCTGTTCCGTAGCCCTTGGCGATGCTTCCTTCTGGCCGAGCACGGTTGTGAACATATTTCTTTAGGATTCCCATAAACCTCTCAAAGGGGAACATGTTGTGTAGGAACACAGGACCGAGAATAGTAATCTCCTTGACCAGATGAACTAGGAGGTGTGTCATGATATCAAAGAAGGAGGGAACACCAACTCAAAGTTGACAAGACATTGAACCACATCATTCTATAGTTTTGCTAGATCCGTTGGATCGATTGCCTTCTGAGAAATTGCATTGAGGAATGCACATAGCTTCACGATGGCTAGACGTGCATTTGGTGGTAGAATTCCTCTTAATGCAACTGGAAGCAATTGAGTCATGAGCACGTGGCAGTCATGGGACTTTAAGTGTCCAAATTTCTTCTCTGGCACATTTATTATACCCTTTATATTCGAGGAGAATCCAGACGGTACCTTAATGCTATCTAGGCATTCAAACAAGTTGTCCTTCTCTTCTTTGCTAAGAGTGTAGCTGGCAGGACTTAAGTACTGGCGTCCATCATCTGTCTTCTCTGGATGTAGGTTGTCTCGTTCTTTCAAACACCGTAGGTCCTGTCGTGCTTCAATTGTGTCCTTAGGCTTCCCATACATGCCCATGAAGCCTAGCAGGTTCACACAAAGATTCTTCGTCAGGTGCATCATGTCGATCGCGCTGCGGACCTCTAGGACTTGCTAATAGGGTAGCTCCCAAAATAAGGACTTCGTCTTCCACATGGGTGCGTGACCGTTGGCGTCCTTTGAAACAGGTTGGCTGCTAGGTCCCTTTCCAAATATCACTTTCACATCATTGACCATATCGAGGACGTCCTCACCAGTTTGGTTGCGAGGCTTGGTCTGGTGGTCTGCCTTACCTTTAAAATGCTTGCCTTTCTTTCTTACGGGGTGATTTGTAGGAAGAAATCGTCGATGCCCAAGGTACATGACCTTGCGACACTTTTTCAAGAATATACCTTTCATGTCACCGAAACAGTGCGTGCATGCATTATATCCCTTGTTTGATTGTCCTGAAAGATTACTTAGAGCTGGCCAATCATTGATTGTTACGAACAACAATGCTCGCAGGTCAAAGTGCTCCTGCTTGTGCTCATCCCACACGCGTACACCTGGCTTATTCCACAAAAGTAGAAGTTCTTCAACTAGTGGCCTCAGGTACACATCGATGTCGTTGCCAGGTTGCTTTGGGCCTTGGATGAGCACCGGCATCATAATAAACTTACGTTTCATGCATAACTAGGGAGGAAGGTTGTAGATACACAGAGTAATAGGCCAAGTGCTGTGACTACTGCTCTGCTCCCCGAAAGGATTCATACCATCCGTACTTAAAGCAAACCTTAAGTTTCTTGCGTCACTTGCAAACTCGGGGAATTCTCTATCGATTGCTCTCCACTGGGACCCATCAGCAGGGTGTCTCAACATATTGTCTACCTTACGGTCTTCTTTGTGCCATCGCAACAACTTTGCATGGTCTCTGTTTCTAAAAAGACATTTCAAGCGTGGTATTATAGGAGCATACCACATAACCTTGGCAGGGATTTTCTTGGGATGTTCACCCTCAACATCACCAGGGTCATCTCGCCTGATCTTATACCGCGACACGTGACATACAGGGCATGCATCCAACTTCTCGTACTCCATGCCACGGTAGAGGATGCAGTCATTAGGACATGTATGTATCTTCTGGATTTCTAATCCTAAAGGGCAGACTACCTGTTTTGCTTCGTACGTAGTGCTGGGCAATTCGTTATCCTTCGGAAGCATCTTCTTTTGGATTTTTAGTAACTCCGTGAATCCCTTGTTAGATACACCATTCTTTTCCTTCCATTGCAGCAATTCCAATGTGGTACCTAACTTTTTCTGCCCCGCATCACAAGTTGGGTATAGCAATTTCTTGTGATCCTCTAGCACGTGGTCGAACTTGATCTTCTCCTTTTCACTTTCGCATTCTCTTTGTGCGTCACGAATGGCCTGACCAAGATCGTCAGTGGGCTCCTCCTCTGCCCCTACCTCTTCTTCAGTGGGCTTCCCCTCTGCCCCCACCTCTTCTTCAGCGGGCTTCTCCTTTGCCCCCACCTCTTCTTCAGCTTCCCCCATTGCAGTATCATTGAAGGCACCATATTCAGCAAAAATGTCATCATCGCCCCATTGTTCTTCTTCACCTTCTTCCATTACAACTCCGGTTTCTCTGTGCTTCGTCCAACAAATATAGTTTGGCATGAAACCCGACTTGAACAAGTGTGAATGAAGAGTCTTTGAGTTAGCATATTCCATCATATTCTTACATACGGCACATGGGCAGCACATGAAACCATCGCGTTTGTTTGCCTCGGCCGCACGTAACAAAGAATGCACGCCATCCATGAACTCTTGGGAGCGATGATCAGCATTGTACATCCAATGCCGACTCATCTGCATTACATGACATAAATACCGTATTAAAACCTAGAACATAATTAGTTAATTATACAATATGCATACCACCACAAAAGCTATAAATTTAAGAAAGCCTCGCTACAATGTAGACAATCCCAACTATCACTAAAAACACTAAAGCTAAAATGCACTTCAGCAGCACAAGGATTTCGCGACCAATCCCAACTAAAACAGACAGCTCCCCCGTTTGTTCAACATCTTTGGGCTTCTTTGGCTGGATCACTGCCTCATTAGCCGCCATATCAGCCTGTTGTGCAAGATATTTTTGCACGACTTCAACATACTCTTCCTCCCAGTAGAAGCCTGAACATCCAGTGCTATCCCACTGAAATTAAAACAGAAAATTAGAACTTTAATCACAACCATCATGAAAATAGGTATAAACTAACCATAGTCATTAAATACGATAAAATAACTCACATTGCGATCCGGACAATGGTAGAAAATGCGACCCTTGTTGGGACCCTCCTTCTTCACTCGGTACTCCATCACAATCTTCGTCTCATCACAACACTTGCCGCATGCAATGAGTGGGAGGCCCGGCCTAAGTCGCTTTGGAAACCCATGAGAGGTCGAGGACCCGGAAGCAGTTGCCATCTACTTTCTATACTCATTTTTTAATACACTATAAATTTCTCATTTTATAAACAAATAAAATTAAAAAAACTCTAAAATTCTCTATATCTCTAAATAATGAAGTGTGCTATGCATGCTACAAATGAACAGTGAATACTAGTTTTTAATAGCTACTTTAACCTTCCTTCATGTAAATATGCAAGCTTGAAGTGATTTTGACCTCAAATTGCTTACAAATGAAAAAAACCACAAGAAAGAACCATATATATAGTGAACAAAATGAGATAAGACAATGGTGAAACATGAGAGTATGAAGTTGGTAACCTTTAGAATCGAAGAATCGACGGAGGAATCGAAGAAATCGATGGAGGAATCAAAGAATGGATGGAGAAAGAGCAAGAACATTGCTTAAATTTGAACTGAAGCTCTCGGGTGGGCTCGGGGAGGAAGAAGACAGCCAACAGGATTTATATGGGGGACCTTTAGTCCTAGTTGGTGGATCCAACCGGGACTAAAGGTCACTTTCTAGTCCCGGGCCACGCCACTAGCCGGGACAAGAGCTTTAGTCCCGGTTGGAGCCACCAACCAGGAGTAAAGGTCGACCTTTAGTCCCGGTTGGTGGCTCCAACCGGGACTAAAGGTCCCCTGCCACAACGGCCTGGCGCAGGAGCCATTGGGCAGAGACCTTTAGTCCCGGTTGGAGCCACCAACCGGGACTAAAGGTCTCTCTAGTCCCGGGCGTAATATTTCCCGGGACTAGAGCCTGGTTTGGCCCTTGGATCAAAGGTCTGTTCTCTACTAGTGTTGTATACCAGCACGATTCAGAACTACAGGTGCAATGTGCAGGGAGTGTGCTAGCAATTCTAATTGGGGTATAAAAAGTTAGTACACCAGTTCATGCATGCTTCTTTTTCTAAATTGGTTTCATTGCTTGTTTGTGATCATTACTATTAGGACAAGTATGTTTTCAACCTTTTAACTGTGCTCGTGGTTTCTTTTTGAACCCTTAAAACTAAAATCATCCATTTGCATCCTTAAAACTATAAAATCTCCAATTTGCATCCATTTTAAGGCTGTTTTGTGCTGATTTGGGTACTACATATCATCGAAAACCACTAGATTTAGGATGAAGGTTGCGTTTTAGATGGTTTTGAGAGACTGAGGTGATTAAGTGTATGGTTCACACACAATTTTCATTAAATATTGTTCTTTATAATTTGGCTACTTGTTGGTAAATTTACCGCTGCCTTCGCACTATGGCCAAGTTAGAATTTCCCCTGAAGGCCTGAAGTTTTCACTTGACTGTCCTGGTGATCGCAACCCTTTACCCCTGGTTCTGTGTAACTGGCATAGAACTCAGGCTAGCTTTGTATATTCTGATTCCACACATATGCACATATGGATATATGCTGCAATATGGTGCGCCGTAACATCACATTTTATGATGCATGCCATTAAGAAGGTTAGATTTGACCGTCTTTGGACTGTAAAAAGGATTCAATATGATTTATAATCTTTTCCACCAAAAAGGGAAGCATGCAAAAATAGATGTTTGAATTTTTTTGTCTTATCTACATCCTGCTTAGTCATGTAACCGGAAATTGTCAAGGATGCTGGAACCATATGCAACTTCATTTGCTTTCGTGCCTTTTCTGTGGCTGGTGTATGCATTTTGCATGGGCGTCTTCACCTTTCCAGGAGTTGAGGTGCATGATCCCAACAATATGGCGAGATCCACTTTGGTCCCTCTAACTCTTTTTTGCCTTTTGAACTAGAAGGGTCAAGCTTTAGTTAAAAGGCTTTGCATGTGTGGATGTTCTAGTTCTGGGCATATATGGATTCTTTTTCATCTCTTGCTAATTTTGTTCATGTGACCTAGTTTTTTTTAGCTAATATCGTTTACAATATATGCCAATGATCATAATATTTCGGTCACTGCAAGCAATATTGAGTTCAACGGAACTTTCCCAGTTTTCATTTTATAAAATGTCGAGATGTCATATCAATGAAATGAAATACCGAGAATACGCACTCCAAGGGGCCCTATGTGCTTCTTTCCTCTTGACATTGCATTGGTTCCCGTTTCTAGTCATGGCGCCAGTGACATACTACCATGTGAAACTGTACGTGTTACTTTCACTTGATGTTAATTATAACAGAATATTCATATTATTCATCATTGGATACTATGTTGTTCATACTTTTGGCTGCACTCACATCTTGATTATTTTTATATACATGGAAATAATACTTGACATGATCTACAAGCCTCAATGGCTCAATGGAACAGCTAAGTAAGAACATATCAATTTTAGAATTTAGGGATGGCGATGTTGTGCTTCTAGGGTGATAATTTGTAGTTTTCCACATGTTCTGGGCCATGTGTTTTTTTGTTTGGTCCTGTAGCAATTCCTTCTCTGAAAATGGGAGAATATTGGTAGGGACTCAGGGTATTAGCAAATGGGAGAAGGTAGTGCACCTATTCTAGTATTATACCTTCGCAATTTTATAAGCCTCACTACCAAAATTTGTTAGCTAGTTAATTTTCATTAGTGCTGGAATATGAGTGCAACAACTCTGAATCACGCTATGTGCACTTTATTTGCCAAGATAAATAGTTTCCTTTTTATCAGTATGTGCTAGAAAAGAATCATTAAGTAATATTTTGTTGTAATTATTTAGTAATCAGCATGACCTGTTGATTCCAAATATTGTTGGCTTAATAATGATTAACGAAAATGATTCTTAGTTTGTTCTGGTAGGATACATCTATAATGTAGCTGAACTCTTCTCTTGAAGGTATGAGCTTGGGCGCCAGCCGGCCAACACCAAGTTGTCAACCAACAAGACAGTGAGGAGGGTTCGTGTTCGTGGAGGTAATGTGGAGTGGAGGACTCTTCGCCTGGATACGTGGTCTACAATGCATCAAACAATGAGCTTGTGAGGACTCAAACCCTTGTGAAGAGTGCCATTGTGCAAGTTGATGCTGCCCCATTCAAGCAGTGGTACCTCACTCACTATGGAGTTGACATCTGTAGGAAGAAAAAGTTCCTGTTGCAAAGAAGGAATCTGCTGAGGTATTATTTCTTGCAACACAGCGTCTCACTATTTACTATTAAATGTTTTTAATAAGGGATTGGCTTCATAGTTCATACATCATGATTTGTAGCTAGCAAATATCAGCTCTTTATGTTCTCTCTTTTAAAGACAACTGACTCACCTCATTCTTGTATGTTTATATTGTCTACTCCTGTGCCTTGCAGATTCTTAGAGAACTCTTCTTTTCTTATCCACGTTTCACATTTGAATTGCATGTTTTGCACTATGAGTTTTAGATTTCTGTATGGAAAATGTTAAATTTGATTGTTTTTATTAATATATTTTGCTTGAAGTATTTCCATAAAGCAGAGATCTATAGTTAATTAGTTTTCTATCTTTAGTGTCTGTTATGTTTCCTCTGGTGATCACTTATTGTTTGAGATTCATTCATCTAGGGACAAGAGGGTGAGGTAGCAGCTGAGGAAACAAAGAAGAGCAACCATGTCAAGAGGAAGCTTGAGGAGCGTCAGAAGGGACGTGAGCTTGACGCTCACATTGAAGAGCAATTTGGTAGTGGAAGCTTGCTGGCGTGCATTTCTTCCTGCCCTAGACAGTGTGGCCGAGCTGATGGGTAAGAAATAATGGACTTCCACCAGACTTTCTTTGTTTTTGTTAGAGCAGCTTATCTGTTTGTGTACCATTTAACTTTTGTAGCTTAAAGCTTAATGTTTGTTTATACTCTTTATGTTACAATCACCGTGAGTCTAGACATTTTAGATATGTTGGCGGCTGTCACAAATTTATCCTTCTAGGCTTCAAGTAGAATGGAAGTTGTCCCCTTATTTTCATTTATATCTTATATTGCAGGCAGCTCCTTACAATACACTTTTCTTTTTTGTATAACAGGTACATCCTTGAGGGTAAAGAACTTGAGTTCTACATGAAGAAGCTTCAGCGCAAGAAGGGCAAGGGCGCTGCAGCTTAGAGCATTCTCATGGATGGTCCTCCGCGGAAATGTGTGGCCTATTAAATATTACTCTAGCTTTTTTTTGTTAGTCGTCTCAAGTTCAGAACGTCTATGTCATGTTTTGTAGACCTGATGAGAACACTATTTTCCGAAAATGAATCAACTCTATCTAGCTCCTAAGAATTGAGATTTTCCTTCTATATGAATAACAGTGGATTTGTCAAATTATTCAAATTGTATTTATATCTACATATGTAGTACAGTTTTGCCGATAGTTTAGTTGTTGGACATGGCATGATTCACAAAATACCTTGAAAATGGTTTCGCCAACACACAAACTATCGGGAAAGGTTCAAATTGTCGGCGTAGGTCTTAACTGTCGGCAAAGGGTTAACTGTCGGCGTAGGTCCACCATTTGGCAACACAAAAAGTGTCGGCGATTCCTTTAACTATCGGTGAAAGTTTCGCCCATGGCTTATAGCGCGACTGTTTCTAAACTGTCGTCAAAACCTTTCGCAAGAGGTTATCTGTCGGGAAAGGTACCCTTTGTCCACTATAAAAAGTGTTGGCAAAGGTATGTTGTGTTATAGTGGATGCAACATCACCACAGTGAACACAAGGTACTGGCTGACGTCTACTATATCCCAAAATTGAGAAGCAACATTGTTAGTTTGGGTTAGTTAGAAGAGAAGGGTTTTGAGGTCTCTCTGAAAAATGGAAGAATGCGTGTGTTTGATCAAGAGCACTCACTGTTGATTTCTACCCCTAGAACTGCTAATAGGCTGTACCTTGTTAAGTTTGGATTGGTTCCTCCAGTTTGGTTACTTGCACAGTCTGAAGATGAGTCATGGCGTTGGCATGCTAGATTTGGGCATCTAAATTTCAGAGCATTGAATGATCTCAGTGCCAAGAAAATGGTAGAAGGTATGCCAACTGTTAAAAAGGTAGAGAAGATTTGTCATGGGTGTGTTATTGGGAAACATCACAGAATTCCTTTTCGTCAGGTGTCAGGCTATAGAGCAGAAAAGGGACGAGAACTTGTACGTGCTGACTTCTGTGGGCACATTTCTCCCAAGACACTAGGGGGTGCATCCTATTTCGTGTTGGTAGTGGAAGATTACAACAGGTATATGTGGGTGGAAATGCTCAAGACAAAAGATCAGGCTCTAGAGTGTTTCAAGAAGATAAAGCTTAGAGCTGAAATGGTGAAATGGAGTCTGATGGCAAGTTGAAGGCCATGAGAACAGATAGGGGGGGGAGTTCATTTCCAATCTGTTCTCTATTTTCTGCAGTGAAGGTGGAATCAAGCATTACACCACTACTCCTTATTCTCCCCAGCAGAATGGAGTCGTAGAAAGAAGAAATCAAACTGTTGTTGAAATGGCTAGGTGTATGCTAAAGGCAATGAAGGTTCCATCAGAATTTTGGGGTGAGGCAGTGTGCACTGCTGTCTATGTACTGAATAGGTCACCCACTAAAATCCTGAACAGTAAGACCCCATTTGAGGCTTGGCATGGGAGGAAACCCAAAGTTAGTCACCTAAGAACCTTTGGTTGTACTGCTCATGTGAAATTGGTTGGTCCAGGTCTGAATAAGTTATCTGGTAGATCCATTAAAATGGTCTTTATAGGCTATGAGTCAGGTACTAAAGGCTACAGATTCTTTAATCCTGTCACAAGCAAGCTGGTGGTGAGCAGGGATGTTATCTTTGATGAAAGCCAGCCTTGGGATTGGACTAATGCAAAGAGCAGTGCCAATCAGCAGACAGACAACTTTGTTGATCACTATGAGTTGTCTGACGAAAATCTGACAACAGCAGCTGATGCAGTGCCTAAAGCTGTAGCACCAGGATCTCCTGCTGTGCAAGCAGGAGGGGAAGATTCAGCAGCTGGGGGTGGGGTTGTGGATCCTCAAGAAGCAACACCCATCCATGTTGGCACCCCTGGCTTAGCTCAAACACCTCAACATGGAATGCAGACACCATCAAGTCAAAGTTCAGATGAAGGTCCACAGAGATTCAGGTCACTGATTGAAATATTTGATGGAACTAAAGAAGTGCATGACTTTGAATACAGTGGTGTTTGCATGCTAGCTGAAGATGAACCAATCAGTGTGGAAGTAGCTCTTGAAGAAAATTGTTGGAGAGAGGCAATGAAAGCTGAGTTAGAGTCCATTGCTCAGAACAAAACTTGGGAAATTTTAGATTTGCCCAAAGATCATAGGGCAATTGGCCTCAAGTGGGTGTTTAAGGTGAAGAAAGACCCAGCTGGGAATGTGGTGAAATACAAGGCCTGGCTGGTTGTCATGGGTTATGCACAAATTCAGGGGGTGGATTATGATGAAGTTTTTGCTCCTGTGGCAAGAATGGAGACAGTGAGATTGTTGCTGGCTCTAGCTGCACAAGGGGAGTGGGAAGTGCATCACATGGATGTTAAATCTGCTTTTCTGAATGGAGATCTACAAGAGGAAGTGTATGTGCATCAACCACCAGGTTTCTCTGATCCTAAACACTCAGGGAAGGTTCTAAGAGTCAATAAGGCTTTGTATGGCCTCAAACAGGCTCCTAGAGCCTGGAATGCCAGACTTGATCAAGAGTTGTACAAATTGGGTTTCATCAGAGGTATAGAGGAGCATGCAGTTTACAGGAGAGGGTCAGGCAATTCACTTCTCCTAGTTGGGGTGTATGTAGATGATCTCATCATTTGTGGGCCAGATAGCAAAGGCATTGCTACATTCAAGCAACAGATGAAGATGAGTTTCAGTATGAGTGATCTTGGCTTGCTGAGCTATTATCTAGGCTTGGAGGTGAAGCAGAAGCCCGGTGAAATCATTATTTGTCAAAGTGCTTATGCTGAAAAAATTGTTGAAATCTCAGGTATGAAGGGTTGTAACCCTGTAGACAAACCTATGGAGTAGCACATCAAGCTGCTGCCTGGCAAGCCTGAGTTGGTGGCAAATGCAACTAAGTACATGAGTATTGTTGGCAGTCTCAAATACTTGGTGAATTCAAGACCTGATCTTGCTTTCTCTGTTGGGATGGTTAGTAGGTTCATGGAGACACCAAATTCAGACCATTGTCAGATATGTTGCAGGAACCACAGAACTTGGCTGCAAATTTGTCAAAGGGCAAAGTTCAGAGTTGTTTGGTTTCACTGAAAGTGATCATGCAGGAGATATAGAGAAAAGGAAGAGCACCACTGGTGTTGTGTTTTTCTTGGTGGAAACATTGTGACTTGGAGTTCACAGAAACAAAGGGTGGTGTCGAGTCTGAGTACATTGCTGCTGCTACAAGAGCCTGTCAGGGAGTGTGGTTGAGCAGACTGTTAGCTGATCTGACCTGTTCAGAAGTGAAGAAGTTCAAGCTTTTCATTGACAACAGGTCTGCTCAGGAACTAAGCAAGAACCCTGTGTACCATGAGAGGACCATTAGATCAGAGAGTGTGTTGCCAATGATGTGGTGGATGTGGTATAAGGACTAATGAAATAAATAGTCGAGTTTTGGTTATCTCATGTTTTCTCTGTCCTACATTCTAGAGCAACCGTCTTTATTGGCTTATATCTCTGATTTTGGATGATAAAAAATCATGAGAAAATTCTGGACAACAGTAGACTTTAATATCTTTCTCCGATCGCAAGAATCACCCTGATAGCTATTTTGGTTATGGAGTTATAAAAATCACAAGATGATGCACTTGTGCTGTCTAAAGCCTAGAACAGTTTCGGTTGTGCACTGTTTGCGACTATCTAAACTGCAGAATTTGGAAAAGTGTTCTATAAAGACGTTGTGGAGGATTTGATAAGTTTTCCAACGGTATAAACTAGAACTTAATTGGATTAACAGAATGAGATTTACAGCTACTTTACTGCGCTGCTGTTTTTCACCCCGCGAGGAATTTCAGATTTCTTGTCCTTGCCCATACAAAAGAGTATCATTGGGATGTCAGAACGTCTTGATACTAGTTCGCTCATCTAGAAGAAAGTGCAAGCTACCCTGTTTGATCTTTTCTTAAGGGGGTAGCTAAGTTGAAGGATTTGTAAGATGAAGTTTCTTACATTCTAGCGCTTCATTTGGAAGTATCAGTTATCTCTGGGGTTTGGTCTTCTCTTGTCTCTATTGCCATCAATCATATCTTGTCATCTCTTGAAGCTACAATTAAGGATGTTATGAACGACTATGTTCTAACTGATACATGTTGAAAACAGATGGTTGCTACCATGAGAAGGTGCTTTTTGGGTCTGGCCAACTTCAGAGCGCAACACAACACTGGTGGGAGTCTTACCAGTATGGACATCCCAACAATGCTGGACAGATCACCAGGAAGGAGTTTAGAGAGAGCTTCAGGTCCTACCATCTCCCGTTAGGTGAGGTAGAACTTAAGCAAGAAGAGTTCCTCAACTTGAAGCAAGGATCTATGATTGTGTGTGAGTATCATGACATGTTCACTCAGTTGTCGAGCTATGCTCCAGAAGAAGTGGATAATGATGCTAAGAAACAGAAATGCTTTTTGAAAGGACTAAATGATGGAGTTCAATTGCAGTTGATGACTGTTGTATATCCTAATTTCAAAACATTAGTGGACAGAGCAATTGTAATTGAGAACAAGTGTCGAGAGATGGAAGAGAAGAGAAAGCGTGATCTTCAATGCCAGTTAAGAAATACTCGTCTTCGTTTCGCTATACAACCAGAATATCAGTCACACCATATGAATCTGCTTGGAAGCAATGACCAAGATCAGTATCAGCATCCCCATGATGAAGTGCAGCATTTTAGTTCTCAAGAGCCATGTCTGTCACCTCCCACTATCACCTTGATGAAGACAAATACTTCTACTGGTGAGGAACATTATGATTGTGGTGAAATTGAACACTATAAGAACGATTATCTTGAGAAGCTTGCTGAGAGTAATCAAAGCCAGAATCGATAGCAGCAGGAGCTAGAACAGAATGTCTATAAGAAGCAGGTGCAAGAAAATAAATTAAGGTGAAAGTACATCCCTAGAAGTCTGAACAATGTGGATATGATTACCACTCAGGACGTTGTTTATGGTTTGCTTGCAGTAAGCTCAGCCACTGCTATGGGGTTGTTTGACCCTAGTGCCTCACATTCATCTCTAGGGAATGTGTGGAATATCATAAGATAACTATGCTTCCAATGAGGAGACCAGTGATGGTTAACTCTCTAGGAGGAGTATTGAAGGCAGACCGCATATGCCCAAAAGTTAGTCTTGACATAAAGGGGGTAAGAAGCGAGGCAAACCTTGTTGTTTTGGATTTAATGGACATTGATGTTATCCTTGGAATAGGATGATTGTCTGCACACAAAGGAGTGATTAAGTATGCCCAACATTCGGTGCTTCTAATAACATCGTTAGGAGAAAGAATTGAGTATGAGGGTATTCAACCTGCACCTGAGGAATATGAGAATGACCTATTAGAAGGTGTATACTCAGAGGATGTATATCACATAAGGGCTTCATCATCTATAGTAAGTATCTTTTGCTCGGTTGATAAGTTATTGGATCATCTATGAGGAATGGATGCATTCGTCATTATGGATCTACAATTCGAGCTATCCTCAGTTGGGAGTCTGATCTTCAACATACCTAGGACAAGTAGGCGTTGATGACATAGGAATGAGATATCTAATAACTACAGATGGTTCTATAGAGTCTCAGGAAATCCCATTGATATACTAGGCATGACAATAAGGTTTGGGATTGAAGAAAGTTAATGATGTGATTGGAATCCACTCGAAGATGCGAGCGGAATTCAGAGTTTTAATAATGGGGTTTGGTTAGAGGTTCAAGGGAAGTTTATCCAAGGCCATCAAGATATTGATAGTATTACTGGAGAAGGTTTTAAATTCGTTTGGATCAAGAGACCTCAGCTAAGTATTTAAAAGGAGTGAAAAAAGGGGTTGGAGTAAAACCTATGTATTAGCTTTGTCAGATCCAAACAAGAGCTTTATATCCACTAGGATGCACCTTATCAAGGTGTGGGATGTGTCCTTATACAAGAAGAAAAAGTAGTAGCTTATTCATTAAGTCAACTAGGGAAGCGTGGGTTGGATTACTCAACATGTTATGATCTGTAGTTATCCATTGTGGAGCATGAAGATACTATCTATTTGGGCCTAAAAGTGACATCTAGGAGGATCACAAGAATCTATAGGACATCTTCATTAAGATGGTCTTGAGCTTGTGATATCCTCGTTGGAATGAAATTAATTATGACTTGGTAAAGTGCTATCACTTCGAGGAGCAAAGTCATGGCCGATGCCCTTAGCAACGGAGAATTGTGCTAAGAAGGTTCGGGTGACACTAAGGACTACGAATTGCATTCAAGGTTCAAGCAACTTAACTGGAATCATTAATGTTTTGAAGATTGATGGTAGAATCTCTTTCTGACCAAGAAAGTGAAAAGGCTCTGTTGGAAGATGAATATTTTAAGAAAGAGAATTGATAGTATGGAGTAAAAAGGAAAGGTGGCCTGGTGATTGGAGTTACCTTAGTATTGTTTGGAGTATCTATTAGAATCTTGTAATTAGTTTGGCAAGTTACTTGGAGTAAGGTTAACAGGTAAGCAAAGTAAAGAAGAATCCAAAGACGGAGTATCCCTATCTCCTAGTCAACGTCTTCCGAATCTCGGGGACGAGATTCATTTTAAGAGGGGTAGAATTGTAACACCCTAAAAATTGTTTTTTTTGAAATAGGGTGAAAAAGATTTAATTATTGCATTTTGTTCCATGAAAATATAGGAAAATAAAATTTTTCATTAAATTAAAATTTATCATAAGGTAGCAACATGTTTGTGCATACACGCTGCTGCATATTATTTTGTATTGTGTGGTTTGAAACCAAGCTCCAAAATGATTCAAATGGATTTGAAAATGGATTTGCAAAAACATTTTAAATAAAAAGAAAAAGACATTTCCTTTTCCCTCCCTCACCCTACCTGGCATTTGGCCCGCTCAGCCTTGCTTCCCTGCATGGCCCACCTGCTCTCTTCCCTGTTTCCCAGTGGCCCAGCTAGCAATCGGCCCAACCAAACCGCGCCTCCCCTCTCTTCTGTCGGCCCGCTCCCCGCCCCGTCTCCTCTCCGCTCTCTTTCACTGACCGATGGGCCCAGTGTAACACCCTAAAATTTGCAACTTTGGGAATGTATTAAAATCGATTTAATTACGAATTTTTGTGCACATAAAATATAGGAAAAATATTTTTCTTTCATTATATTAAAATTCATCATAAGGAGTTACAACATGGATGAGCATACATGTCGATGCATTTGATTTATTGCAGTGAGTGGTTGATTCCAAAATTCAAAATGAATTTAAAATGGTTTTGAAAATGAATTTGAAAATGAATTTGAAAATGAATTTGAAAATGACTTTGAAATAAAAGAAAAGAAAAATAAAAGAGAATTTGAAAAATTATAAAGGGTTTCAAAAGTTTTCAAAATGAGCAGTTTTGGGACATGTCGTACTCAACAAATATAATATGGGGTTCATGAGGCTCAAAAGGCTGACACTGATTTAACTGCGGTTAGCTTTTAATGAGTCATCTTTTAGCAATTGGGTGCCAACAAGTTTATTCACAAGCCCATATAAACACATGATCAGGTAAACATGAATAATGAATAGCATAAACAGTAATCATTAGTGAGCATCTTTATCATCTGTATCATCAGTGTTCATCATCTATTCCGTAAATGTTCTAAGGCCGCTCGTGACCGTTAGCACGGCAGATATACCAGTTTTACACTATGCAGAGGTTGTACACTTTCACTGTGAGTCATGATTTACCCTTTCGCGCGAGGTGATCAGCCTCTTGACCCACTACCAAGGAAGGTCGGCAGGGTTAACTATGAAGCCTTTTAAAGGTTTGTCTAATAAGTTAGGGCCATTAGATTCACTCGTCAAACAGATGTAGAGCCCCCCTTCCCGATGGCACAATGACGCGTAGCCTATACACAAGGGGATAGAGGACGCACTATACCCGATTCTTCAAGCCATTCTTACGCCAATAAAGGTAACCACTAACAAGCTAGAAAAAGTTCTCATACTGAGCTAAAGTAAGAGCCATGTAGCCCTCACAGCTGTACTGTAAGTCTCGAATGATCAGTTACAGATAAGTCCTTAGGGAGAGAAATCTAGAGCACCATAAAATAGCCCAATGCTCTAGCCCCCTTGTTCCATGTTGCTAAAAAGCATCTTTTAGTGTTTATTGCAAATACCATTAGTCAAGTTATAAGATCATGGTTGTAGTTGAGCACTAGCATCATACTACCCAATGCAATAACCCAAAGGTATCAAGGCACAAGGTACAAAGTACTAGGAAATCCTTAGTGGTAATCAAGGTAGACACATGCAGTATGAATTAAATAATTAAAGGTGTATAGAACAACAAGGAAGATCCCATGCTATACTTGCCTTAAACTTAGATCCTTCTTCTATTGAATTATAACCTCCAAAGGACTTCTTCTGGATCACCAACTTCTTTTATATCACCAACGCAAAGCTCACCGACTGGACATGATCATAAAGCACCACACAAGCATCCATGCAATCATACACGAAGCAAACAATAGATCTAAATTAGAACAATACACCAAACATAATAAACAACAGTAAAAAGGTTTTAAAGATGTTCTACACGTTACTATGAACACACAGACGCAAAAAGCACGTTAACCAGAGCTACAGTGTAAAAGATACATCTACCGATAGATCCGTTTCGAAAAGAAACTATAGCCTTTATTTATTTTAATTATAAAACATATATAAGATACTTTAGGGAAATATCTAAATTGTTTTAAGCCAAATTATATTTGTATGAGAAAACCAATATAAGATTAATCTTATTTTATTTACAAAAGACAGAGGTGAAAAGCCTAAGTTGCTTTTAATTGAAAAAGTAGCTTCATATAGATTAATCACATTACTATTTTATTCAAAAGCTCTAAACATGATAAACAATGTTACTAACATGTAGATCATGTCGTTATGAACCTAACGCAACTTGAACGGATCAAATCAGAGTTAAAACGGAGAAGATATGGCCTAATGAAGATAGTGGCAATTTTGTAAATAGATGGAACTTGATTTTCGAATTAAAATAAATAAAATCCGATCTTTAAATCTGGTCGAGGACTACGGGCACTATTTAAAGAAAAAGCAGGGATCCTTTTGGAAGAAACCAGGGACGATGGGTTTATACTTAAAAAGATGGAGGGGGTTTTCTACAAAAGACCATGGCGAAGGGGTAACGGGATCTGTCGGCCGTTGGATCTGACTTGGATGGCTCTGATTAGACAGAGAAGGGGGAGAGGGATATCGTCGGCCAGAACAGTGACCTCGACAACGGTTCCATGGTCGATCTCCGTCGGTGAAGCTCGGAAAGACCCTACGGGGCTCTATTGCTTCAACGGAGTTCACTGGGAGGTAGAGGGGAACAAGGGCGGATCCAACTAGGGTACCGGTTAAAGCAGGGGAGGGACGGTGATGGCGGTACGCGTGGTCTAGCGACTCGGGTTCGATGGCGAGGCTACGGCGATGTCGCAAAGACAACAGACAGCGAAAGAGGGATCGAGGATAGTACCTACAGGTTCCTTACCTTTACGTGAAGCTCGGAAGGCATCTAGTTGACGACAGAGAGCCTTGGAACGATGGCGCAGTGGCGACGGAAAGTAGTGCTAGGGTTGCAGTGTGTGGTGAAGCTAGAGCGAGGCGGCTATGGGCTCTAGGGTATGAGGGAGGTGGTGCGACGTGTGGGGCGCTATTTAAGAGGGCTCGGCGTGGCTTGAGGCGTACTCCAAGATGAAGACGGGGCAGAGAACGACACAACGGTGGAGTCTGGGTCGGCTACGCGAGGTGGGAGACGAAGCTGACCAGTGGGTCCAGGCTATTGGTGAGATAGAAGGTGGGGCTAGGGTGGCAGAGAGAGGGAGCAAGAGGCACTGCGCGGCCAAGCGGCTGTGGGCTGAGCTATGCCTGGGCCGGCCTAAGAGAGGAAAGGGAGGTGGGCTACCGGCCGTGCGAGGACGAGTGGGCCAAACAAATCTGGAGACAGGCCGGCTGCGGCCTATGCCAGTAGGCCGAGGCGAGCGGCCCAAGCAGGGAATGAGAGGGAGGATAGGTAGGCCGGGCTAGCAGAGAGGAGGGCCAGATTGAGGAGAAAGGAATTTTTTTTTCCAATTTCCAAATCTTGTTCTATTTCTCAAATTCAAATGTAAACCAAAACAAATTCAAACATTGTTTCAAACATACTTTTCAAAATGCGCACTTTTGGGAGGTTTCCAAAACTGAACTTTTGCAAACTTTTGAAACCCTTTTTAATTTTTCAAATTCTCTTTTATTTTTCTTTTATTTTATTTCAAAGCCATTTTCAAATTCATTTTCAAAACCATTTTAAATTCATTTTGAATTTTGGAATCAACCACTCACTACAATAAATCAAATGCACCGACATGTATGCTCATCCATGTTGCTAGTCCTTATGATGAATTTTAATATAATGAAAAAATATTTTTTTTTCTATATTTCATGTGCATAAAAATTCGTAATTAAATCGATTTTACTACATTCCCAAAGTAGCAAATTTTAGGTTGTGATAATTCTACCCCCCTTAAGATGAATCTCGTCCCTGAGATTCAGAAGACGTCGGCTAGGAGATAGGGATACTTCATCTTTGCATTCTGCTTTACTCCCTCGGGTAGTTCCATCATGCAGTTCCATCTTCTTGATAAGGATTCCACTTTACTTTGCATACCAGTTGACCTTACTCCTGGTAACTTGCCAAACTGATCCCAAGATTTTGATAGGTACTTCAAACAATACTCTGGTAACTCCAATCACTAGGCCACCCTTCCTTTTTAGTCCACAATATCAATTCTTTTTCTTAAAATATCCACCTTCCAATGAAGCCTGACAAATCCCATGGTCAGAAAGGGATTCCACTACCAATCTTCAAAACATTAAGGATTCTGGTTAAGTTGCTCGAACTTGGAATACAATTCTTAGTACTTGGTGTCACCCGAGCCTTCTTAGCACAATTCTCTGTTGCTAAGGGCATCGGCCATGACTTTGCTCCTGGAAGTGATAGCACTTTTCCAAGTCATAATCAATTTCATTCCAACGAGGATATCACAAGCTCAAAACCATCTTAGTGAAGATGTCCTGTAGATTCTTGTGATCCTCTAAGATGTCACTTTTACTTCCAAAAAGATAGTACTTCCATGCTTCACAATGGATAACTCCAGATAACATGTTAGGTAATTCAACTCATGCTTCCTTAGTTGACTTAATGAACAAGCCACTACTTTTCTTCTCATATTTTCTTGCATAAACCTATACTTTTTCTTCTTGCATAAGAACACATCCCACACCTTGATAGGGTGCATCCTAGTGGATATAAAGCTCTTGTCCTGATCTGGCAAAGCTAATACATAGATTTTACTTCAACCTCTTCTTGGACTCCTTCAAACATTTAGCTGAGGCCTCTTGATCCAAACTAACTTAAAAGCTTCCCTGGTAGCTCAACCAATAATTGATGATCTTTGGATAAACCTTCCTTGAACCTCTAACCAAACCTCATTGAAACTCTGAGTTTCTCTCACATCCTTGAGTGGGTTCCTATCACATCATTAACTTTCTTCAATCCAAACCTTCTTGTTATGCTTAACATGTCATTGGGATTTCATGAGACTCTATAGAACCATCTGTAGTCATTAGATATCTCATTCCTATGTCATCAACGCCTACTTGTCCTAGGTATGTTGAAGATTGGACTCCTAGCTGAGGATAGCTCGAATTGTAGAGCCATATTGACGAATGCATCCATTCCTCATAGATGATCCAATAATTTATCAACTGAGAAAAGGATACTTACTCTGGATGATGAAACCCTTAAGCGATATACATCCTCTGGGTACCACCCTTCTTACCAGATTAACCGATTCTTCCAAGTGAGAGCTAGAGAGCATAACTGAACTTCATATGGCACCTTAAGCATTTGGACCCTTCTTAGATTCAACACGCTTGCCAATAGGTGGCGCTTGTGTGGGTTGTTCAACACTCTTTGAGCAATAATCTGTAATAACTGAGTTTGTGTCATCAAAGCTTGCTCTATAGATGGGGATTTGATGGCGGTGGATTAGAATTGGCAGGATTCCTTCCCAGTGAGAGCTAGAATATACAAAACCACCTTCACTTTGGCTACCCCCTTTAGAATAGATCAACTAGGGGACACACAAAAAAAGGTAGCTTGCACCTTCTACTAGATGAGCTAACGAGTATCAAGACGTTCTGACACCCCAATGATACTCTCGTGTATGGACAAGAACAAGAAATCTGGAATTCCTCACGAGTAGAAAAACAATAGCACAGTAAAACAGCTGTAACTCCCATTCCGTTAATCCAATAAAGTTATAGCTTATACCGTTGGAAAGCTTATCAAATCCTCCACAACTTTCTTATAGAACACTTTTCCAAATTCTGCAGTTTAGGTAGTCAAAAAAAGTGCAGAACATAAACAAATCCAGACTTCAGACAGCACAGGTGCATCGTCTTGTGCTTTGCATAAGTCCATAACCATAATAGATATGGCTCTGGCTTTAGCTCAGTATGAGGACCTTTTCTAGCTTGTTAGTATTTACCTTTATTGGCATAAGAATGGCTTGACGAATCGGGTATAGTGCGGCCTCTATCCCCTTGTGTATAGGCTGCGCGTCATTATGCCGTCGAGAAGGGGGGCTCTAAATCTGTTTGCCAAGTGAATCTCATGGCCCTAATTTGTTAGACAAATCTTTGAAAGGCTTCATAGTGAACCCCGCTGACCTTCCTTGGTAGTGGGTCAAGAGGCTGATCACCTCGGGCAAAAGGGTAAATCACGACTCATAGTGTAAAATTGGTATATATACAACTCTATCCATCTAGTCCTAGTACAGCTACCATGATGCTATAGTGACTAGATAACACAGTAGGGTTGACTCTGGCGCCTGCCCCTGCATGTGCTATAGTACGGCAGGTGAGCCATTCGGCGCTTGCCCCTGCAGCAGCTACAGTCCCACAGCAGGGGGCCTTTATGGCGCTGCCTCCCCCTGCTGGGTGTTCACATAGGGATGCAACAGTATTATCTAACAATCTTCCCCTAATCCTGCTGCTAACCCTACAACCCCTTCCATGCCGATCATCTTCTTCAGCTCTGTGAGTCGAAGACGGCCGAGCGGCTTGGTGAGGACGTCCACGAGTTGTCGACCAGTTTCGATGAACTCGATGACGATCTACCCTCCATCAACACAGTCCCTGAGGAAGTGGAACTTCACGTCGATGTGCTTGCTCCGTTCATGGAGAACCGGATTCTTCGCGAGGGCGATGGCGGGCTGGTTGTCCACCATCAGTGCTGGTGGGTGAGCTTCTACGCTAGTCAGCTCGCCCAGTAGCCGGCACAGCCACACAACTTGGCACGCCGCTGTGGCCACCTCTACGTACTCTGCCTCACATGTAGATAGCGCCACCACCTTCTGTTTCAACGACAGCCATGATATTGGAGAAGACCCGAGGAAGAAGAGCACGCCAGAGGTGCTCCGTCGTCCGTCAATGTCCCCCGCCATGTCTGCATCGCTGAACACAGTGAGCTGCAACCTACTTTCGCCGGTCTTGGGGAAGACGATCCATTGATCCACCGTCCCCTTGATGTAGCGTAGTAGCCGCTTTACTGCAGCCCAGTAATCCTCTCTGGGATCCTCCATGAAACGACTGACATAGCCCACGATGAACGCAATGTCTGGCCTCATGTGGATTTGGTAGCGTAGACCGCCAATGATACTCCGGTAGAGTGTTGCATCCACCTTTGCCGCGGTGCTGGCCTTCGTTAGCTTCAGCCGCTCCTCCATCGGAGTCACGCATGGCTTGCACTCAGCCATGCCGCTCTGCTCCAACAGCTTTGAGGCGTACGCGCTCTGACCGAGCGTGAGTGCCTCCTCCTCCGAGGTAGTAGGAGAGCACGCCGAGATCGCTCATTCAAAAATGAGCCGCCACCTCACGCTTGAAGCTGTTGATGTCCTCCGCACGCGCGCCAGTGATGATCAAATCATCCACATACACGCCGACAACGAGCTCCTCCTTCCCCCGTTGTCGTGTGTAGAGCGCGTGCTCGGTTGCGCACCACTAGAACCCAAGCTTGCCTAGCGTGGCATCAAGCTTGGTGTTCCACGCTCATGGGGACTATCGCAGCCTGTAGAGCGCCTTGCGCAGTCGGAGCACCCTGTGCTCTGCTCCCTTGACGGCGAAACTCGGTGGTTGCCTGACGAAGACCGTCTCCGCTAGCTCGCCATTTAGGAAGGCCGATTTTATATCTAGGTGATGGACGCGCTAGTCCTTTGCTGCTGCCAAAGCTAGTAGCAAACGGACGGACTCCATGCGTGCTACCGGTGCAAAGGCTTCCTCGAAGTTGATGCCCTCGCGCTGTACAAAGCCTCGGGCCACGAGTCGCGCCTTGTGCTTGACAATGGCGCCGTGCTCGTCCTGCTTTACTTTGAACACCCACTTTAGGCTGATCAGACGACATCCTAGAGGTGGATCGACGAGCTGCCAAGTCTCGTTTTCCTCGATCCCCTTCATCTCCTCCAGCATCGTCCATCGCCAGTTTCCATCATGCTCGGCCAGCGCGAACGTGGGTGGTTCCTCAACACTGACAAGAAGCAGCTCAGGGTCATCGAGTAGCCTACCCGCCAGGCCTAAGGGCCCTGTGCCACCGACGATGTCGTCCAGCCTACGGAACCGCACCTCCTCACCTTCGTGGAAGGCATCCACGAACTCAGTGATGTCACTTGGAGGTGAGGTGAACTCAATCGGTGTCGATGGAGTTCTCTGTTCCGCTGGAGTGCTCGGCACAACACCTAGAGTGATCGGCACCCCGGATGTAGTGCTCGGCACCCCGGACGGCACTACTCCTAGAGTGCTCAGCCTTAGTCTTGGAGTGGTCGACACCACTGCAAGACCTCTTGGCTCTGTTACGGGAGTGCTCGGCACCCGTCCTGGAGTGGTCGCCACCACTATAGGACCTCCCGGCACCACTCCTAGCGTGCTCGGCATCCCTCCAGGAGTGCTCGACATCCCTCCCGAAGTGCTCGTCACTGCCCCAGGAGTGCTCGGCTCTGTTGCTGGAGTGCTCGGCACCCCTCCCGGAGTGCTCGGCACCTCTTCCCCAGCGTCTCCACCACCATGGATGACTAAGTGCTCAACGACGAAGGTGCTGGTGAAGCCGCCAGCTTCCCCCATGCTTGGACTATTCTAGTCCCAAGCTGCCTTCTTGTCGAACACGATGTCGCACGAGACAAGCACCTTGCCTCCGTGTGGGTCGTAGAGCCGGTATGCCTTGGTACCCTCCACATAGCCTAGGAACACCATCGGTGTGCTCCTATCCTCTAGCTTGGTGAGGATCGGCTTCGTCTTCCTGACATGGCCGATGCAGCCGAATGTCCGGAGGAAGGACACACTCGGCTTCCTCCCATACCAAGCTTCGAACGGCGTCTTGCCCTTCAGGGCCGTTGTGGGAGCGCGGTTGAGGATGAACACCGCCGTGGTAACCGCCTCACCCCAGAATCTTATCGGCATTCCCTTGGCCTTCATCATGGATCGAGCCATGCCGACCACCGTCTAGTTCCGCCGCTCCACCACACCATTCTATTATGGCGAGTACAGTGCGGTGTGGTGTCGCACCACACCCTGATCCGCGCAGTACGTAGCGAACTCTATCGAAGTGAATTTGCCGCCCCGATCAGTCCTCAGCACGTGGAGCTTCTTGCCGCTCTCGGCCTCCGTGCGCATCTTGAACTTCTTGATCACCACCGCCGCTTCGTCCTTGCTAGTCAGGTGTTGTAGCCACATGTAGTGACTGCAATCATCCACGAGCAGGAGGAAGTACCGTCGACCACCGTTTGTGGCTGGCATGATCGGCCCGTAGAGGTCACCGTGGACGAGCTTGAGAGCGTCCGACGCGCGATACTTGGCCGCCTTTGGGAACAGTAGCCTCCTCTGCTTCCTAGCCAGGCAGCTGTCACACAGCTCGCCTCCGTGCTCGATGTGGGGTAGCCCTCGAACCATCTTCTCCAGCCGACCAAGCGCGTCGAAGCTGAGATGTCCGAACCGAGCATGCCACAGCCACGGCTCCTCGGTGTGCCTTGCCACCAGGCACACCGACTGCTCAACCTTTAGGTCGAGTAGGTACAACCAGTTCTGGGACCTCTTCACCTTGGCAAGAAGTCATTGTTCCCAGTCCCTGATCCTAAGGACTCCGTCCTTGATCAGAACCTCGCTCCCACGCTCATCCAGCTGGCCAATGCTGATGATGCTGGAACGTAGCTACGGGATGTAATATACATCCGTTAGCGCGCGATGCTCCCCATTATGGCACCTGAAGATGATGGTGCCGCGCCCTCAGATAGCCACCCTTGAGCCATCACCAAACTTCACCGTACCGGTGACATCATCGTCGAGCTCGGAGAAGGCTTCCTTGGAGCCCATCATGTGGTTGCTGGCACTAGAGTCTAGGTACCACCGCTGCTCCTGGTCGCTGTCCACTCGTCCGAGGAGGACTTGGGCGCGCTGTTCATCAAGGTCGACAGCCTTTAGGGCCTTCCCAGGTCCTTCCACTACTGTCCCCTCTTCCTTCTCCTCGGCTTCGACGTCGTGCAGTGCACAGAACGTCGCCATCAGGATAGTGGCCTCATCCTCATCATCAGCTTGCGCCAGATGAGCTTCAGCCTTCTTCTCCTGCTTGCGATTTGGGCACTCCCGTGCCCAATGGCCCATCTTCCCGTAGCACCGGCAGACGTTGGGGTCGACCTACTTCTTCCTCTCTGAAGAAGCCTTGCCACGGCGCTTGCCATCGCCACCATGGCTGGAGGAGGCTATCCCAGAGTTCCTCCGAGCGACCCACTCCTCCTCTGTCAGCAGTAGTTTGCCGCTGTCCTTCGTTGCTGTCGTCTGTTCCAGGCGCTCGTCCACCACCCACAGACGGCTTGTCACATCCTTAATGGTGAGGGTGGACAAGTCCAGCATTGTCTCTATGGAGAGAGCGATCTGGATGTACTTTACCAGTATGGAGTGGAGGTACTTGGAGACCGTCTCCTCTTCGTCGATGGTGATGCCGTGGCTCTTCAGCTTGCTGATGAGTGTCTGCAGGCGGAGGGAAAAATACTTCACCATTTCACCATCCTTGAACTTGAGGTTGGCGTACTCCTGCTTCAGAAGCTGGGCCGTCGTCTTCTTTGCGCGGTCGGAACCGATGCGCATCGCCGTAATAGCCTCCCACGCCTCCTTAGTAGAGCTTTTTGCTCCCAATGGCTCCCTGTATTCCATCGGTACAGCAGCGAGGATAACCTCCAACGCTGACATGTCATCTTCTTTATTTTTGGTGCCCTTGTCAACAGCATTCCAGAGCCGTCGGGCTCTGAGCTTGACCTTCATGGTCACCGACCACTCTCCATAGTTGGTGCCAGTCAACGTCGGCCAACTGGTGTCGCTGACCTCCCGCACCGTGCGAACAACGACCTCCTGTCGTGGCTGGGCAGCCACAGCAGTGTCACTGCTGTCACCCATTTCTGAACCGTTTGTCATCGCCAGCGGTTAGTCCGGCGACGGCGCTTGTATGGCTTCAATACCACTTGTTAGACCACAGGATCACCGGCTCAGGTGAGTCGACCACTCACCGGCCTTGCCAAGCACGGCCGACCACGAGAGACGTTGTCCGACCACACACTACGGCTAGAGGTAGAAGAAGGGAGGGAGAACAGAGCATACACACATAGTAGAGACCCCAGCGTTGGCCGGAGCCTTGTATAGGAGATGGCAAATCTGAACTCACTACTTTACTAAGTTGTAGTGGCAAACTATATATACAACTATATCCATCTAGTCCTAGTACAGCTGCCATGCTGCTACAATGACTAGATAACATAACAGAGTTGACTCTGGCGCCTGCCCCTGCATGTGGCTACAGTACAGCAGGTGAGCCGTTCGGCGTCTGCCCCTGCAACAGCTACAGTACCACAGCAGGGAGCCTTTACGGCGCCGCCTTCCCCTGATGGGTGTTCACACAGGGATGCAGTTGTATTATCTAACAAACTTGAGCCTGTATGCTACAGCACCAATCTTGGCTTCAATCTAGTAAGGGCCAAAGAATTTGAAAGCCAACTTCTGGTGTGCTCGGCGAGCCAAAGAGGACTACACATAGGGTTGGAGCTTGAGGAATACACAGTCACCTCCTACAAATTGCCGCTCGGACCGATGCTTATCAGCCTGCCTTTTCATACCCTGCTGGGCACGATTCAAATGGTGGTGAACCAGGTCTTGCATCAATGCTCACTCTGAAAGCCAATCGTCAAGGTGAGGAACAGAGGCACCTATTGCTTCAGCAGACAGTCCCAACTGACGAGGAGTGTATCCATACAAGACTTCGAATGGGGTGCGGCCCAGAGCTGAATGAAAAGTTGAGTTGTACCAGAATTCGGCGAGAGGCAACCAATTGATCCATTTAGCAGGACAGGCATGCACAAAACACCGAAGGTAAGTCTCCATACATTGGTTCAAGTGCTCGGTTTGTCCATCCGTCTGTGGATGATATGCAGTACTCAAGCGCAATTTAGTCCCAGCCAGCTTGAACAATGATTGCCAAAAGGTGCTTGTGAGTATCCGGTCTCGATCAGAGACTATGGCTATTGGCATACCATGAAGGCGATAGACCTGATCCAGAAACAGTTTAGCCACTGTCTGAGCAGAGAAAGGATGCTTCAATGCAATAAAGGTTGGAGCAGCCCTGAACTTTTGCTCCTGTCAGGTTTGGCCTGTTGGCAAGTGATGCAGTCTCTGACCCAAGCATCTATATCCTTTTTCATAGTCTGCCACTAGAACAACTGCCGAATCCTGTAGAATGTAGCAGGTGCTCCAGAATGACCTCCCAGGGAGCTAGCATGCAATGCCAGGAACACTCTCTTTTGCAGTGGTACAGAATGACGAAGCCAAATCCTGCCATCATATTTAATAACTCCATTATGTAGGGAGAAATGAGTATCAGAATTTTGCCAGCCACGACCAACTTGTTCAACAAGGTCATAGCAGTGGAGTCCTGGTCATAAGCAGCACAAATATCCTGTAACCAGTTTGGAATTACCTCAGATACAACAAGCAGTTGATCAGTAGATGGGCACCGAGATAATGCATCTGCCACACTGTTTTCAACTCCTTTTTTGTAAATCAACTTATAATGCAACCCTAGCAACTTAGTGAACAATTTCTGCTGCCAAGGAGTATGGAGCCTCAATCATTGAGATGAATAAGGCTTTTCTGGTCTGTGTGAATATAGAATTCATTCTGCATAAAATAAGGGCGCCACTGATCAACAGCAACTACTATTGCCAGGTATTCCTTTTTCATAAGTTGATAACCCTTGGTTCTTTGGGCCTAGAGCTCTGCTAATAAAGGCCAAGGGGTGCCCTTCTTGTAGCAACACAGCCCCAACCCCAACTGCACAAGAATCGATTTCATTGTGAAAAGGTTTGTCAAAATCAGGCAGGGCTAAACAAGGTGCTGAAGTCAAGGCATCTTTCAACAACTTGAAGGCATCAGAATGAATAGATCCCCAAGAAAACTGCACATCCTTACAGAGCAGATCAGTTAAGGGCTTAGTAATGATTCCAAAATGCTTCACAAACTTTCTATAGTAATCTGCCAGCCCTAGGAAGCCTCTGAGTTCCTTTACAGTCTTAAGAACTGGCCACTCCTGAATAGCTTTGATCTTTGCAGGGTCTGTAGACACACCAGATGCACTGATAATGTGACCCAAATATGCAATTGATTGCTGAGCAAACTTACACTTGGTGAACTTAAGCTTCCACTGATCCCTTGTAAGCCACTGAAACACCTGAGCCAAGTGAAACAAATGCTCTTCATAGGTTCTGCTGTAAACCAGAATGTCATAAAAAAAGACTAATACAAACTTCCTGAGCCCAGGACCTAGAGTTAGGTTCATGGCTCCCTAAAAAGTTCCTGGGGCTCCAGTTAGACCAAATGCCATAACCTTAAACACATAATGGCCCAAATGAGTCTGAAATGCAGTCTTTGGTTCTTCTCCTTCTTGTAGTAGAATCTGGTGGAAACCAGCTCTGTGGTCCAATGTGGAAAACCATTGTGCATTAGCCAACTCATCCATTAACTGATCAAAGATGGGCACTGGAAACTTGGATTTGACAGTAATAGAATTAAGTAGTCTGAAATCAACACAAAACCTATAAGACCCATCCTTCTTTGGAACCAACAACATAGGAGAAGAAAATAGGCTTGAACTAGGCTGAATGATACCCTGATCAAGCATCTCAGATACCTGTCTTTCCAACTCATCCTTCATCTTTGGTGGGTACCTGTAGGGTCTGACTGCCACATGTTTGGAATCAGGCAATAGTAGAATAACATGATTGCAAGCTCTTTGAGGAAGGAGACCCACTGGAGGTTCAAACAAATGAGCATAATGTTGCAGCAGATTCTGTAACTCAGAAGGAAGCCCTGAAAAATCTGGTACAGTAACCTCCACAGTAGCACAGCATACTTGCAACAACAATTTATCAGGATACATAGAATGAATGCCCTGAAGAGTAATAGATGACCCCTTATAATGAATTTGAATCCACTTATGCCTCCAATGAACTTGCATGGGACTGAATGTTTCCAACCAATCCATACCCAAAATAATGTCATAATGTGTTAGTGGCAGAATCTTGAAATCAGACACAAATGAAACATGATCAATACTCCAGTTCACATTGTGTAAGATTCCTTTGGTGGAAAGCACCCCTCCCCCAGCCACACTGACAGATATCTGGTGAGGCAAAACTACCTGAGAGCTCAACTGCATAACTATGGACTCGCTGATAAATGATGATGTACTGCCCGAGTCCAACAGAATGGTAACAGGAATATTCCCAAGAGTACCAACAAACTGAATAGTACTATAAGTTGGAGCACCAGAGGTAACAGCTGAAGAAACTGCCAGAAGCAATTGTTCAGGAGCAGAATTATCCTCACCAAGCATAGGAGCACCAACTGCAGAGAATGACTCCCAAATATCTTGAACAGAATGCAACACTTCTTGAGAGCACTTGTGATCCTTGGACCACTTGAGGCCACACTTGAAACAGAGCCCCATAGCATGGCGATATGCCTTCAGAGCCGATAGCTTGGACTCTGCATCAGACTGTTCAGGTGCAGGGACCACAGCCTGCATCTTCATTGCCGCTGGTGGAGGAGGCAGAGGCATTGCATTCTTGAGACTCGGCTTGTAAGCCGGAACAGAAGAGGATCGGTAAGACTCCTTGGTAGCACCAACACCGGCTTCCTCCTGCAATAACGCCAAGGTACAAGCAGTATCCAAACTCTGGGGGCGTTGCACAAGAAGAACAGCGCGAATTTTGGGGGCGTAAGCCATCTATGAAACGGGTAGTGTAAAAGACAGGATCGACTGCCTTGTTATAGGCTGAAAGCTGATCAAGCAGGGTAGTGAAACTGGTGATGTAATCGGACACAGATGAAGTTTGTTTGGCACGGAAAATTTGACGCATCAGCAACTCGTGTTGATCGTGATCAAAACGATCACGAACCAACTGACAGAACTGTGCCCAGGTGGCATTAGCAAGCTGGGGCTCGACCGATTGGTACCACAATTTTGTAGCACCCTGGAGATGCATCTCAGCTACCCGAACCCACATGGACTCCTCAACAGCATACATAGCGAAATATTTCTCACACAGCGTACGCCACAAACGAGGGCCATCGCCATCGAAGGTTGGGAACGGCAACTTAGGCAGACGACCCAAGGCGTTTGGATTTGGGGCAGGTGGAGGATGCTGAGGATCAGGTAAGGTAAACGGAGGGGGTGGAGGCGGTCGAGGATTTGGTATGGCTATCGGAGGAGGAAGAGGTGGCGGTCGAGGATTGGGCATGTCGAAAACCGAACTGGGTGAGGGTGAACTATGCGCATCATTGGCCGGGAATTGGGTGGGAGCCGCGAAGGATCCAGACCCAATATCCCGTGGAAGAGATGCAGAGCCGTGCCTAACAATGGGTGGTGGGCGCGCAACTGTCGACGACGGGCCGATGAGGAACCCCGGGCTGTGGGACGAAGAGTCAAACACCGCGCGGTCGTAGTGCATCGACACCTTCTGAACCTTCAGCTGCAGATCGTCGACGACGCCCTCGACCTCGGGACGCCAGGAATTGATGTCCTTGGTCGCGGCCTCCAGAGCGGCGACACGGGCCTCGCGCTCATCGTTGATCGGGTCGGAGGCGCAGACGAGCTCGAGGTTGGTGAGGCGCGCGGCGACGCCGGACTCCAAGGCGTCGAGACGGCGTACGATATCCTCGGACGGTGGGGCGGTGTAGGCGGACTCCAGCTTGTCGAAGCGGGCGTACACGGCGGCGGCGCGAGTGGTACGATCGTGCTCAAGGTCGGCGAAGCGCCGCTTCCAGCGCTCCTCATGGGAATCGAATCGACGGGCGAACTCCAACTTCGATTGCTGGACCTCGTCCAGGATAAGCTTGAGGTGGGGATCCATGGCTCCTAAGGATCGCTGGAGACGGGTGTAGTGGAGGTGGGAAGCAGAGGAATCCAGGACGAAGGGAGCAAGCAGAGGATAGCAGGATCGGTGCTTCGATATCAATTGTTAGCAATCAGAGTCGGCTTGGGGAGGAAGGAGGAGGAGGCAGGAATAGCGACGAAGACGTGTTCGAAATGTTCACAACTTTCACCGCTCACAGCTCCCCTGCTTAAGTACTACGACTAGCCTTGCCACATTGGGCCGTTCACCAGGGTATTAGGCCTGCGTTTCCTGACGGGCCGGCCTTCTTGAGCTGCAACGGCATCACCAGGTGTTATCGGACCAGGAGCAGTAACAGTTTATACCTATCTAACATGGAGGCTGAGAAGAAGTTTTTGTCCAGACCCAAGATTGGCAGAAGCTCTTGAAGATTTTCAATTATACGCGTACCTTTTTCCCTTTCCCGCAAGCACATCCAAGATTTAGAATAGCATTGACTTGCCAACTTGATGATACGTATCTGAGATTAGAGTTTTTTTTTTTTTTTTGGTAACACATCTGGATTTGCTTGTGCATAGCAGGAAAAGCGGTCGAGGAGCACACCTGTTCGGAGAACGTGGACACTGGCGCTGCAGATTTATTTAAGAGCAGGAGCTGTTCAAATCAGATGGCTGCTATGGCCCCGTCAATCTGTCTAAGAGACAACAAGGAAAAGACAACAGAGATCAATGTTATTGATATGTTCAGAGTCCAAGAAGGAAACCCAATGCCTAGCCGAATATGGTCTGCATTGCAGCACGATCAAGAAATCATTGCGGGCAGATCAAATTTGGAGAACTTTAGGGAGAGGAGCATGAAGCCACTTAGCTGAGAGCCTGAGAAGAGATGACAGCTCTCTGGTTGCTGGTTGCTGGTTGCTGCGGGAGGCCGGAGCGCCAGCTTGGGTGGACTCTGGGCCGCGGGGCCGGCCGGCGGAGTGCCATGATGACAACAGGCACGGACGACGCGTCTTGTAGCACTCCCGTGGTGGCGTACCCAGTACCCACCTCGACCTCGACGCAAATCCGCCACGGCAGTGGCCAACTGAGACGCCGCAGCAGCTCGGTGGCCAGTTGGCCGCGCCGCTCCGATGGGCGGTTAGGCGCCCATGTCGCTCCTCTCGCCAGCCAGGCGCCCGCGTTGCCCCGCCTGCCTCTCGCCCCACTTGCTCACGAGCTCCACCTGCTCTGGCAGCAGCTCCGAACAGAGGATGCCACTGCGTCTCGCCGCCCTCCTAACCTCGACACCCACCTCCTACGTGCCACACCTGCTCCGCCCCGCCCGCCTCGCGCGCCGGCGAGATCCAGAAGCGGCTCTAGCCAGCAATAAACGATCTGGTCGGGGCCGGCCGCGGAGAGCCTGCAGTAGCCACGATCGTGGAGGATCTGGCCGGGGCGGGCGGCCTCGTGGCCGCGTTGAGGAGGGATTGGGGAGGGCGCGGTGCGCGGCACTGGCGATCGGGGTCGGTGATGCAGTTCTCCCGTCGAGGACAATGGAGAAGTCAAGAGAACGTTCGGCATGGGGTGGATTGGTGGGTGATTGCGTCAGTTTTTATCGAGCGAGGAACGTGGGCGTTGGAGGCAGATCGTGGGCTACGGTATGTGCGGGAAAAAAGGATATCGCAGTTGGAGGAGACCGACGAAATCCATTCGGTTGACGAGACAGACACTTCCTTTTTTTCATGCTATACATATACTTGTAGCGCGTCTATGCGTCGCTACGGAACATCTAAACTTTTTATACTGAAAACATACAGATCGTATGATAAGATAATAATACTGCGTTCATGTAACACCAATCGTCACTATTATATTATTTTTCATAAAGCACGAACAATTATAATATAACTTTAATCTTGACAAGAAATCAAAACAATCTAGTTCATATGTAACAAGGGAAAAGTCTACATAACCTCCCATCTATTTAGGGTATACTACTTCACCCCTCAAACTATAAAACCAGATTTTTTACCTCCTGAACTTTTCAAAACCGGTCAAATAACCTTCCCAAATGGTTTTGGACGGTGGTTTTGCTACCGTGACGGTGATTTTGTTTTTTTCTTTTTTATTTATTTTCGCTGAATCTTTGAAAAATCATAGTAAATCACAGAAAAATCATAAAATAGAAAATTCAATTATGTTGGACTCCAAATGAGTAGATCTACACAGTGAACATATAATATGGTATGCTTTAGTATAAAGTTTTTGTTGTAGCTTTAGATCTATACTTTTCTATAATTAATTGAAATAATTCATAGCTATAGCTTCTGTGGTCCAATTGTGGTGAAATTTTTATGGTGGGCTAATTAGTGTATGCTTGAACTGTAGTAAAAATTTTATACTTATTGGATCATGTATAACTTAGTTATAGGTCATGTATAACTTAGTTATAGATTTATTTAGGTTTATGCTTGTTAAATCTATGCTTTTTCTATAACTAAGTTATACATGATCCAATGAGTATGATTTTTTACTATAGTTCAAGCATACAGTAATTAACCCACCATAAAAATTTCACGACAATTGGATCATAAAAGGTACAGCTATGAATTATTCTAATTAATTACAGAAAAGCATAGATCTAAAGCTATAGCAAAAAACTTTGTACTAAAGTATACCATATTATATGTTTATTGTGTAGATCTAGTCATGTGGAGTCCAACAAAATTGGATTTTCCATTATATGATTTTTCTGTGATTTACTATGATTTTTCAAAGATTCAGCGGAAATAAAAAACAAAACAACTGTCACTGTAGCAAAACCACCATCCAAAACCGCTTGGAGGGGTTATTTGACCGATTTTGGAAAGTTAAGGGTAGAAAATTCGGTTTTATAGTTTGGGGGTGAAGTAGTCTACCCTAAATAATTTGGGGTTATGTAGACTTTTTCCTATGTAACAGCTATATTCCTTACGACTATCTGGTCTGTACACTTAAGGCAGTGTTGTAATCCTGTAGATTGAAATTATCCTAAAATTTTCGTCATAAGCCAATAGCTAGAAAACCAAATCATTTTGCATTCTTTGGTCATCTCATGCAAAGTCAGATATAATTTAAGGCTAGGGATTAGACAATGACATAGCTATGTTTGCTTCAACCCACCGCTCAGTTTTATCTGCAAACTTCAGAGAAAACCTTATTCAATAGGAAATCTGAAGATTATTCTAGACGATTCATAGTAATGCACTTCAAACAAATAATTGCACTAAGCAGTTCCCCAACTGCAGTAACAAGCAAATTTCAGAACATGAACAAATGATTAATCCATAAAACATCTGAAAACAAATAAAAAAGGCCAAAGTATTTACAGTCTACAAATTTTGAGCTTCTATTTGATAGTAAGACAGATGTTTCCGTCATAATGACCTTCTACAATAAACATTGGTGAAGCTCAAAATATTTATGCTCACTCAATTAGCCATGTTGAATGAGTTTCATACCTAGTGCAACATTAAAGTGTCAAACTACATTTTATTTTAATGAGGTTGCACATGTCTGGGTCCACCAGCAGTATGTAGTTTTCAGGAGTTGTTGAGCACTGTACATTTTATTTTAGTGAGGTTGCATAGGTCTGGGTCCACCGGCAGTAGTATGTAGTTTTCAGGAGTTGTTTAGCACTGAGTGTCATCATCAACAGCCACTATGTCAACCACCATTTTGTAGGGGCGGCTGGGGACCGTCGTGGGGGCGGTTTTGCCAGCCGTCCCTACGAAGGGTGGCTGCAAATCGATGATTTGTAGGGGCGGCTGGCCAACCGCCCCTATAAATCAGTTTTTTAGGAGTGGTTGATGAGTTGTAGGGGCGGCTGGATATAGAGTCGCTCCTACAAATCAATTTTCAAAAATTCAAGAAATCGGGCCAAAAAAATTAACCCAAGGAGGCCCCCACTGGTCAACCACCCGAGCATTTTTCGCGCTTCGCGGCCGGAGAGATTCAAACCCGTGACCTCCCCCTCGCACATACCCTCCTCTAACACTGCACCTCACACTCACTTGTGTCCATGTTACATTTTGGTTCTCCACATATTATACTAACCCAAGTATAAATTGATTGTTTGAGGCTCTAAACGAATTCAAATAAAAAAGTTGTCAGCTATAAATTTTTATAACTTTTTGAGATCTACAACTTTTATTTTGTTAGTTTCTCCATCCGAGGTCGTTTACAAAATTTGAATTTCAATTTGAGAAATTCAAACGTAGTTTTCCATGACAAGATGAATTCAAATAAAAAAGTTGTCAACTACAAAGTTTCATAACTTTTCGAGATCTACAACTTTTATTTTTTGCTGTTTGTCCATCCTTTAAAAAAATTAAATTTCAAATTTTTAAAAATTAAAACATAGTTTTCATTGATAAGATGATTTCTAATCAAAAAGTTGTCAACTACAAAGTTTCATAACTTTTCGAGATCTACGACTTTTATTTTGGCTGTTTCTTTATCCGAGGTTGTTTGAAAAATCCAAATTTCAAATTTGAGAAATTCAAACATAGTTAACGTTGACAAAATTAATTCAAATAAAAAAGTTGTCAACTACATAGTTCTATAGCTTTCTAAGATCTACAACTTTTATTTTGGTCATTTATTCATCCAACATAGTGGTAGTAACATTGTTCATAAATTTTACATATCTCTTATAGTTTATGAAACTACGTAAGAGAGATATGTAAATTTTGTGAATAATGTTAGTACCATTTTGTCATATGAAGAAATGATTAAAATAAAAGTTGTAGATCTTGATGAGTTCTATAACTTTTATGTTCATGACTTTTTCAGCAGAAATCATTTAATGTTTCAAAATGACGTTTGAAGTTGCCATTTTTTGAAATGCAAAATTCAAATAGATAAAACACAGTCACATAAAAAGATGGATAAAATAATAGATGTAAGAACACAATAATTTGATAGAGCATGATTTTAGAATTTTTTAGGAAAAAACATCAAGTTTGAAGTTAGTATGAGGAAGAAAGACTAGTTACAAGTTTTAGCAAGAGATTAAAAAGAGAAATCAGAGTTCTTGAACAATTTCAAAATTAAATTTCAAACAACATTTCTCCATCCGAGGTCATTGGAGAAAATTTGAATTTCAGTGCTTAATTTTTAATATTCGACATCTATTTGTAGGGGCGGCTATATTAAGCCGCCTCTACAAATCCGATTTGTAGGGACGGCTGGATATAGAGCCTCCCCTATAAATCGGACCATTTGTAGGGACGGCTAATAACACCAGCAGCCCCTACAAATGGATTTGTAGGGGTGACTCATTTGGGAGGCATCCCCTAAAAAAAAGGGGGGGCGTTGTTACAAATGGTTTTTGTAGTAGTGAGCCCCTCACTCTTGTCACTGTTGTTGCATTTGCCACTCGTGGCATGGAGCTCTCAAGCCCCAATGTAGCAGTGAGCTTGACAGCCGAGGAGCAGCCCAATTGTTGATAGTGTATTCATGGAGCCACTCATTTCCTTTATTTGCAATTATACATTCTCCCAGGAACAAAGTTCTCGGAGACCTGTTCAGACAATTAACAATGACATGTTACTATTGTGATATGATGCAGTAGCAGCTAGATTTATAAATACACTATGCATCCATAAATAATGCGCTGAAAAGGACTTGCTAAAGAAATCTAGAAAAAATTCCTTAGGAAAAAAAGACTTGCAACAGAGCATCCATAAGGTTTCTTGGCTCTAGTACAAAAAGAAAAGTAGCTTTAGCACATAAAATTAATAGTAAATATTTGAAATTGGAGTATATCAAACACAAAACTTCTATGCACATCAATTATTAAACTTCCTTAATCAACTGATTCAACAACATAGTTACTGAATTGAAGCTAAGAAATAAAAAATTAAACCATCTGAAAGATTTATAGGAAAAAATTCACTAAGATTGAATCCAATACATATGACCACTCAAAAATTAAATACAATATCAGAGATGACAGAGACAAGCTATGGTGAACATTGTCGGTGAATGGGCAAGTGGCTACCTTCTGTCCTACAGTCTCACCGGCAGTCCTTTCTATCCTAGCCAAACACTTCCTCTATTGTGAGTTCTATAGAAGCATGTTAAGCAGAGTGCTCAAACATCTGAAATAATTATCATAGGAAAAATAAATTAGCTCCATGCCTCTACCATCCTCGAAGGATTGCTGCTCATGAAAAAACTGATAATATGAACAGGGAATTTTACTTTTCAAAGCAACACGGCCCGGTGGCATGTAATTTCTAAGCATGTAGGTAAAGTAGACATTAATCTATGTCAACCTATCTAGTATACACTGTCCACCCAACCTGGGCAACATCTGAAAAAAGTTCTCCACATGAGAAGGGATTGCAATATCTGCCATCACTGTAATTTGTAGCTAAGCTACCATCATAGAAGCAATACAACAACACAATATCTCCACACATCTGCACAAGTCACTATGTAAGTGGCAAGCCCATACAAAAAATGGAAGATACAAAATCTGGCTCACCTGCTTCCCTGGGTGGAAACTGGAGAGGGACATCAAGCCTATCGGTGACTCGTGCAAGCTGCAACACTATATGAGAAAAATTGTAAGTTGATTTGGAATCAAGAATCAAGTTCTCACAAGAAATGCAGTACCTTTTCGAGGTTCATGATTGAAACCACCTAACTCCATAGCTAGCAAAAACCTTATGTTAATGTTCTTTTTCCTGTATATCAGTAAGTGCTATTCATAGAAAGTCCATGTTTCAAAATTAATCATAAACTTCAATGAACTCAGCATATACAGTGCTCTAGCATAGTGTTCATTTGCATAACTGGAGTGCTTTTATCTATTGTAATTTTTGCCTTAAGTGGGTGCATAACTTGATACAACGAGAGCAAAAGAGTTTTAATTTCACGATTGCGGATAGACGACCCTAGAAGACAAATCGGATCAAATGATTCAGAGAAGGGGGAGGAGGATTATGCGAGGCGGAGCATGAGCGGGGCACAGTCCTTTTGGTTTAATCAATAGTACCTAATCCATAACTCCAAGCCTAATAATGCAATTGCAAGTTTTGATTGAGCCTAAGCACTTGTTGGAGCAGATGCTCTTGGGCTTGCGCCTGAACAACACCTTCTTCTTCCTATGCGAGGTGTTCTCGTTTCTCAATGGTGAGCACGACCTTGCCTGGCTCGCTAGCACGGAATGCCCCTCACTGGATCACATCTTCTTGCCCTTGTGTAGGAGTCGTGGTCCGCTGGCACAAATTCCTCGTGTAGTTCACATCAGCCAGCACCATCAAGTCCCATGTCAGGGTTGTAGCAGCCTGCAACGAAATGGCTCTGTCAACAATCCAACTGGAAAATGAATGCCTTCAACACAGTCAATAAAATCAGAATTGAAGGATAAAGTTTATTTCCTGAACAACACTATTTTCATACTTGTAAGTGGCAAATTACGGAAGCAGTGCTAGAATCCCAATTTTAGCCCAAGGAAACACCACAAAGAAAAAATGTACTAACTGATTTTTTCTTAACCTGAACAAGATTACATAGAACCTTATCATGTGCCACACAATCTCATTGATAATAACAATATATCAACAGACGACATGGCATGAACTAATATTTGCCCATAGAGTTGTTCCAGTAATACATCTGCCGATATACATAGAGACTTCATTACAATCAAAGAAATAAATAAAAAAATATGCATCAGTGACCATGGTAGTACAATACCTGATCTGCCAGTGATATTGCAATATCGATTGCTAGCTTATTACTCCTCGCATATATGAAAATTCTTATCCTCATTCTCTCCTAAAGAGCAATAGCAATAACAAAAAAAAGAACACCCCATGAAAATGTTACAAATCTAGCTGCATTCATGAGTTTGGCCTAGTTAAATTGCTTCTTGACGATTGGTGTACAGAACCTGCATATTACATAGTTCGACCAGTATGGAAATTTACACAATGACTCCTTATATGCCACGAGGTCAAATGACATGCATACACAAATGTTGATCTCTATGGTTTAATGTGTTTGAACCAGATTGACATTAGCAAAGGATACCGACATGATTGAGATTGGTTCTGAGACTTGAACCTACTAAGCTCGAATTTTCAACACCAATTTATGACATGAACAAACAATGAACCACCAGCCTATTGACTGAACCAAGCTCAGACCATCACATGCGCACGAAGACACTGGTAAATGATACTTTGTGAACCAAAATGTTTGCACAAATGCGCACATTACATGCATAATAAAGAGGATATCAGTGCTACTAGATAGAAAGATAACGGTAAATCGGACTCAATATATATGTGGGTTACAACAACGATACGAGTTTAGCATACATAACCATGCCTTCATGTGCCATGATAATAAGAGAAGAGCAGTGCCATCCCACTACTCAAAGTCATCTAACTACTACCTAGACATACTATTTCTAACTACAGATGATTATTATGACTCCGTACTAATTCTAACGGCAGCTGGCAGCAAACACTAGTACATTGTAGCTCAACACCGGTGGTTCCTGAGCCATTTCTACTGGCGTTTGAACCCACCACCAGTGGCATAGGCCAGTGAAAATAAAAAAATGTACAGGCGGTTAGTCAAGATGCGCCAGTATTAATACATTTGTACTGGTGGTTCCTCTTAAATAATCGCCAGTGATAATATTATTTTCACAGGCGGTTGTAGTAAGCAATCCGCCAGTGTTAAAGCATTTTCAATGGTAGTTCGTTTAAGTCGGCTGCCAATATAACGTTTTTAGCATAGGCGGTTGACCTAAATCTGCCGCCTCTGGAATAATTTTTCCACGGGCGGTTTATTAGCAAAACCACCAGTGAATTGTTTTTAAAAATTCAAAATTTAGTGTCATATATTTCCCGCCAGTGAATATTGTATACAAATTGAAACGAAACCAAATAGAAATCACAGAAAATTATATTTGCATGCAAGAAAAAAGCAATATTTGTTGTAGTCTACCAAAGTCATCACACGCTAATAATGTATACATAAAACAAATGAAGTTTCTTCCACTCATAG
This sequence comes from Miscanthus floridulus, assembly GCF_019320115.1. Taxonomy (NCBI): domain Eukaryota; kingdom Viridiplantae; phylum Streptophyta; class Magnoliopsida; order Poales; family Poaceae; genus Miscanthus; species Miscanthus floridulus. The sequence goes on from NC_089593.1 coordinate 76,540,466, forward strand.
CTAGCTCGGTCGTCCCATGACGTAGTCCTCTAATAATCTTCGTGGTTTAGCTCTAGCCTGGCAATATCTATGAGTTCTCGGTACTATGGTTGAGCTAATTCCAAGTCCGGATCAAAATACTTCCCATCGAAGTGAATTATTTCTTTCATGATGAACCGGCAGAAGTCCTCGCAAATGGACATGAGGTCACCATTCTGGAGGCGTACACTCGTGGGATTACACTTGTATACCTGCAAAAAAAGTCATCATACATTTACAACTAACCAATACGGAGAAGGCATCAGTAGTGACAAAACTTCACTTAGGACTATTACTTACTTTGCTAGGGTTGTTAGTGTATCTCCCGTTTTCTCTAAGAAACTCGCACACATAGTACCCACAAAGCACTGATCTTGGTGGTTCCTTGTGGCACTATATAAGAATTGGCAAGTGGTTACATAGTTGCTACGTATACATATATATATATACAAGACGAATATGTATGTTTATTTAAAATTTACCTTATAGTTAATCCGCACATGTAGCGGTTTTCTAGCCTTTTAAATCATAGCGTCCACCCTTTGAACTTGTAGAACCTGTATGCCCTGCAGTGCTCGAATGAATTCAACAAGTCATACCGATCCAAACTCTTGTATATGTTATAGAAATGTTGAAAAGCCCGCATGCAAATCTTGACTTACTGATCTAAAATATCGACGAACTTTTGATAACTGCTCTGTAGGAAATCTACGGAGTCAAGGACCAAAAGTCGTCCTTCATGGAGATAAATGAATGTACAAATCCAATGATCACTGCACAAATTTAATGAAGTCGTGTTTTAAGACAGTAGTAGGTTTATAAATATAAATTATTAAGGGAGTTTAGGACCAACATACTTGAACATGTATGGTGCACATACAATACTCCTATCTCTGAATTGAAGAAACACGATTCCTAGGTGGCCACTGCTATTTCCTGCCTTTGTTGCTCCTCCACTCTAATGTTGGCAATTTCATCATCGGTCTTGCCCACAAATAAGTCATGGTCAGGACCCATAACCACTGTGTGCTCATTCTAGCTTATTCTGGTCGGGTTGAGATACCCAACCTTTTTGTCCTCGTGAAGAAATGAGTTCTCAGTATACTGCATCTCCTAGTCTAATTGTTGCATTCTGTAGAGCGCATGACATTGTCAGATACTTCATGCCCTAACATTATATTAATTAGTAATAAAACATAGTTATGTATGAGAGACACTTACCGGCACCACACACTCACGAGCTGGACATCGAGTTTTTCAAGGCAAAACATCAACCAAATGTCCTTGAAGTCAACAATAATCTTGCTATCGCCACCCATAAAAGCTAGTGGTGGTACAACTATAGAGAAGGCAATTATCTCAACTGAAGATGCTCTCATATACCAGTCATGCAATCTCTTCATCGCACATGAAACACCACAAAGTTGGCACCACTAGAGGAGAGGCCTGCCTAGAACATATTTATTGGTGGGGACATTATTGTAATCCTCTCTCGTAGGCTTTCGTATGGTGATCTTGTTGGAGGCGGACTTGGTAGCTTTCTGACGACTGGAATGTGTGTTTCCTTGCCACTCCGGCCATCCACTTCTTCATGGCCCTCGGTGATGTCTCATCCTTACCTAAGGGCGTAACCATTTTTGGCACAGACTAAAGGTTTCCTTTAGCTACATGGCCTTTAGGTTCCGATGAGGCATCCTTCTTGCTCGGGGATGATGGTGGGTTCATGGATGTCAATGCTGGTTGGTTAGGTAGAGGCTCTGAGTTGGTGTGGAGGCTAAATGATGGTGGTGGTTAGGTTCTAGTGATGGTGGGGTATGATGAGATGGCGAGGCTGCATGTGAGAACCCTCCTTCATTGTCCACTCTGAAAAATGGCATCAATGGAATAGGATCATTGAACCTAATGTCCCGTCGAGGCCATAAGATGAACTCGTTGATAGCTTGACCGAGTTTCTCGACACCATCAGGAGTGGGGATGTCTAGGAAGTCATCCCTATGTCCTTCGATGACTATTAACACTTCTACCCTACAGTACTCCTCTGGCATTTTCTTGTTGTGGTAGTTGTGGCCTGGGATCACCATACCAGTGGCAACTTCTATCGTACGGATATTGGTGATACCATACGATATAACTAGGGAGCAAGCTATCGGTGCGACGATGTCATCAACTGCATAGTGCCCCCTATTTGCCATAGATCCGATACTGCTTGGAACTATTGGAGAATCCGAGGGTTGCGTGATGACCATCTGCATTTGTGGCGTCTGTGTGATCATCTATGGCGGCTGCATTGTTGGCACTTGTTGACTTGACATTACACTAGCCAATTGTTGCCTTATCTTAGAATCAAGATTGGCCATGATTTCAACCAACATCTATTTCATTTCTTGCTTAGCCTCCTCCTTAAAATAATCTCTCATAGCTTCCTTATAGCGGTCGCATTTTCTATACATCTCGGCATGCTCAGGAAAATCCTTCCTTCCAACCCAAATGGGACGAGACGCCTCGCACACGACCAGGGTGCTCTGGGTTACCCAGACCCACACTAAGGGTGTCCCTCTCTCTTGATGGCTTGAATGATCCTTCCTTTTGCTTAGCTACCACAGCCAAAATGTTCTTCGCTGCTTCATCGGTCATTGGATCTAGCCATGACAAACTAGCCCCACTTTCTTGTGGTTTCCGCGCAAGAAGCCACTCTCCAGCCCTTTCGGGTACATCCTCCAACAACACTGGTAACCCTGCCGCCTTTCTTGCAGCTTCTTCTGCCCTCCATTCGGGAATCGCATGCTGGTAACCACCAGTTCCAAGGCGGTGGCGGTATATGTTCTTCTTTGCAAGTTCAGCAATGGCTTGACTCATAGATAAGAACTCTTCTGATGTCTTCAACAAAGGTGTTCCACTTAGCTGTTGTAATTCTTGTGTACTTCTTCGTTGCATCCAACCCATTCTTCATGAACACAGAATTATCTATAATAATTCGCAAATCCAAATCCGCTAATTGTTCTCTAATAGCACCCGCTCCTGTCGCAATTTCCTGGTTTCGAAAGGTTGCAAAGCCTGGGGGGTATTCAATTCAGACCTCTAGTTATGAAAGCTGATTGCACACTGCCTCATTGCGTACTCCTTCGTGACAGCTCATGACTCGGTTGCGAAAATAAATCTTGTTTTCAACTTTTTCCACAAGTTCTTTTTGGTTTTCTTTGGCACTATTTTCCAATTAGAGATTGTGATGTCAAGATTGTCCCTAACAAGGAAACCGATGGCGTTTCGATACTTAGCTGCCACCTGTATAGGTTGTACGGGCTCTCCTTTCGGGCTTACTCTGTAACAGAATATGTACGATCCGGCCACTTGTTTATGCCCCATTCCCCACGTTTCCGCTTCCTATCTTAGGTGGTTGTTTCAGTTGCCTCTGGTGCAGAATCCGATGCATCTTCCTCCATTTGGTTCCGCAATTGAGAAGTTATCTACGAAGAACAACCAGTCATATATATATATATATATATATATATATATATATATATATATATATTTGGTATGTAGGTATGGATATGAATAACAACCCCTCATAGCCCTTCATTGAAATTATTAAATTGTACCTCCTCATCTATTGGATTGTAAGTAGGGTCTCGTGTTTTGGCACGACGAGCTGCCCTATCTATGCTAGGGCACGGATTGGATGGCGAACTCCGCGATCCACTGGTGGTGTTGTGCTGCGAGTCTGATCCTTGGGCACCCGCCTCATCACCATTGTTTGGTTGGGCACCCGCCTCGTCACCATTGTTTGTAGAACTCATCAAGCTAATTCTGATTTAATTTATTGAATATTTATTTTTATGTAAGCATCGTTTAACAGCACGTAATACATAGCATGAAAATATATGTGCATCTAGCATCAAATGGACATGAAATTTTCACACATAGCATGAATTGAATAAGCTACCATAAATATTCCACACCAATCGGATAACAAAAACTATTGCTACAAATTAAGCATTATAAAATATGCTACCCTAGACTTAATTTATTTATATATATATATCAAACAATGTACAAATAATAACCAGCATAATATAAAAGTAATATTTGACACTAGAACTAATTAATTTTTTTAGCAAAAAAAACTACCCTAGAATTAATTTTATGATTATAACACATAATATACAAGTAAAGATGTTGAAACATATAATCATACAAGTAAAGATGTTGAAACAAAGTTTCAAAAAAAGATGTTGAAACAAGCCCTTAATGGGCCAGTTAGGGTCTCAGCCTAGGGAAATGTGCCAGATGGGCCAGCCCAGGTAGGCAAACTGCATGCTCGGCGGCGTGGGGGTAGGCAGCGCGCAGCTACGCGGGGTCCTACGGCACAGGCAGAGCACGGGAGGAGCAGGTGAGATGCAAACCTCGGTGGCACGCACGTGGTAGAGGCGGCCGGGGCTCTGAGGCGGCAGGGCTCCAAGACGCGGGGCTTCGGCGTAGGCGGGGCTCCGAGGCGGGCGGCGCTCCGAGACGGCCAGGGCTCCGACGCGCAGAGATGGTGGGGCTCCGAGGTGGGGCTCTGGCGCGGCTCTGAGCTAGGCGGGGCTCTTGCGTGTGCGGGGCTCCGAGGTGGCAGGGCTTCGAGATGCGGGGCTTCGGTGCGGGCGTTGCTCTGAGGCGGGCGGCGCTCCGAGACGGCCAGGGCTTCAACGCGGGCGGGGCTTCAGCGTAGGCAAAGATGGTAGGGCTCCGGTACGGGACTCCAAGGTAGGGCTACGACCGAGACGGCGGACCTCCAAGGTGGGCTCCGGCGGCGCAGGCGGGGACGGCGAGGTGTGGGGTTGGACGGCGCGGGGCGCAGGCGGGAATCGCGCGGCGGCGATGGAAAATTTGGGCAGCCTGACGACGTCTCAGGGAAGAAAATGAGCCACCAGGCTTCAAATTTTCAGAGGCTCTCGGCGCGTGGGTATATATAGCATAGCAACCCACTTGAACAAATGATTTCACAGGTGGATTTTTATACCAACCGTCGGTGGGTATAGATTTCCACTGGCGGTTTGTTTCATCCACCGCTAGTGGAAATAAAAACAAAATAAAAAAGGTGTCCCAATCGGGAATCGAAACCACGACTTGAGGATTACAAGGCCCAGGTGTGACCACTGCGCTAAGCTTATGAGTTCAACATTGTTGGCTTCGGAATTATTTTAACCATAAAATTATTTCAAGAAATGATAGCTGTAAGCTTGATTTTGAGACACCAAATGATTTCTACTGAAAAAGTCATGAAAATAAAAGTTGTAGAACTCATCAAACTCTACAACTTTTGTTATGGTCATCTTTTCATGTTAATAAATTGGACCATTCAAATTTTGAATTTCAACAAATGATAGCTTCAAACAAGAATTTGACACACCAAATGATTTGAACTCAAAAAGTCATGATCATAAAAATTGTAGAACTCATCAAGCTCTAAAACTTTTATTTTAGTCATCTTTTCATTTCACTAATTTTGAACCATTCAAATTTTGAATTTTAACAAATGATAGCTTCAAACAAGAATTTGACACACCAATGATTTGAACTCAGAAAGTGATGAACATAAAAGTTGTAGAACTAATCACTCTCTTATGACAGCGTAGTGATCTCTGGGGCCCGATACTACGTCTCACAGTCTCAGTGTTTCGGTGGACTCCAGGGTGGCCCAGTGCTGAGTGGTAGGGTGGCATTGCACCAGTTGGAAGGTAGCCCGATATCAGCCTAGGTGGGGCACTGCCGATGATGGTGATCTTGTGGTTCCAGGTGTACACGCTTTGTAGAGTTGATCAATCTATACGTATAGCTGAGTCCTCGGATACGGACATTCCTATGACCTATGCTTCCCTTGATTAGTGAGAGGAGTCCTTTCTTCTTCTTCCCCCTAGGTTTGGAGTTGGTTTCCGGCTTTGGCCGTTGAGGCAAGGCACGAGAGGGAGTTGTCCTTGCCGCCTGGAGAGTGTGGTGAGATGTGTGTGATGGGATGAGTGAACGTGTGTGGATGAGATGGGTTAAAACTTGATGAGCTATTATAAAATATTGATGAACTTGTATAGGAAAACTACAGCCATATATAGGACTTTTGCTCTATCCTTGCATTCCACTTACCACAAAGCAAATGCAAAGCATAGGGTGGGAGCTAGTGGCCAGTACAAATCATACTGAAAGATTTTTGGCAGGTTTTAGATGTAATCTACGATGATAGTGGAGATTAGGAGGATTAGATGGTCTCGTTCCTACGCTCAAGTTTGGTTGAGGAGATGAAGTCCACGCCCACTGACATTCTACGCCGACTCCAATGATTGCCCGTGAAGGAGGAGCCTTCACCCATCAACACACTACGTCTACTCTGATCTGTGTGTGTTTCCGCTAGTATGCGTTGTACTTAGGTGTGAAATCAAGTGTTGTAATACCTTGTAAACTTGTAATTTTTCAATGTATGAACTGTGGTATCAACTAAATAATGATAATTTGATAGCTTGGTGTTCCTGGACTATCACATTATGATGTAACCTGTGAATTTCCTTTCAATGAAGTCGTGGATCGTTTCAAACCGCCCGTGTAAATTGGCCCCTATGTATAACACACCAAGTCTAAGTGCAACGGCTAACTCTGCCTCACTCCTCCACGGTCGCGTCCATCGTTGCCGCCGCTCCCTCCGTCCTCCACAGCGTCCTTCGCCGTCGAGCGGCCTGGATGGCCGGTGCCCCACGTGCGCGCCCCACGGTGAGTCCTCTTTGCCCCCCATTCCCCTTCCTCCCCCCTCCACACACACCCAAGGCGACATCCGCCGATGGTCTCTCGTGCCCCATGGCCGCTCGTGCACCGCCGACTGGTGGCCTCCCGGCTATATCCGGTGCCCCGCGTGGGTGCCGCGCGGCGTGCCCGTGCCCCCCGCGTGCACCGCGGTGGCCCTTGCCCGTGTGCCCGTGCCGCGGTGGCCCGTACCCCGTGTGCACGCCCCACGCTGAGTCCTCTTTGCCCCCTATTCCCCCCTCCTCTCCCCTCCCCACTCACCCACGATGACATCCGTCGGTGGTCTCTCGTGCCCCATGGCCACGCGCGCGCCGCTGACCGGTGGCCTCCTGGCTAGATCCGGCGCCCCGCGCCCCCGCGCGTGTGGCGGCCCTTGCCCCACATGCCCGCGCGTGCGCCGCCGGCCGTCGTTGGCTCTCGTTTAGCTTGGCGGTTGCTAATTTTTCATCATGATTGTTACTAATTGATGTTTTGGTAGGACGACCATGCCTTGGTATGTTGTTTTTCGTGGCTGTGAGCCCGGTGTTTACCGTCAGTGGGCTGACTGCCAGAAACAAATCTCAAGATTTCATGACAATTGCTATAAGAGATATGAGACCAAAGATGAAGCCATCATGGCATTTGGTGCATACATGAAGGATGGCACATGTGAGAAAAAGGTTCAGCATGGGTTTGCAAGCAGGAGGCCGAGGTTTTAAAGCGAGACAAGGGTGGAAATCCAATAACGCCTAGCATGATTGTCATCGCTATTCAGTTTGTTGTCATTATTGTTCTCTGCTATGTGGTACTACGGTTGATAGATTAGTCTAGGTTTATTTTTCAAGATTATGCTTGTAATTGTATTTTCCAAACAATTGTTGGACTATTTGTTAACTCTTCAAGACATGTGAGGAATATTTGTCTACACTTAACTTTAAATTTAGTAGTTGTATGGCTCGTAGCAAAGCACGGGTCAACACACCTTGTTCGTGCATAAGTTATAAAGTTACTAATAACTTTTTTTCTTCCTTGGCATAAATTTAGGAGAAGAGATGGCCGAACTCCCTTCGCTGGATCTGCTAGATAATTATGCATATGATCTAGGCTTCCAACCAACATTTGTGCGGGCAAACCACCCATATCCAAGCATAGTAAGTAACATGTTTTAAAGACACCTCTATAGATATTTTGTTCTGATATTTATAATTCTTAAATGTAAACAATTCGTTCTATACCATGGTTCAGAGAGACAATCTCAAATTTCGGGGTTGATTACATCAGTGTGGGTACATTCCCTATAGATGGTGGACTCAAGCAATGTCGACTTGGCTTTTCTATTCTCGCTAGGGCGGGTAACCAACAAGGTATGGTTTTATATATCGAGAGGACGAGCCGCATAGATTATCACAAAATTAGTGCGCAAAAATATGTTGTGCTGGAATGTTTAAGGGCGCTTCAAGATATTGGGTACAATATTCCTACATACTCCTTCACGAGGATAGGACCTTTAAATGTGGGCCTCCACCATGATATTGGGCGATTTTGTGCTCAGCTAGCTGAGAACAACATAAATGATGTGGTCAGTCTCATAACTTATATCCAGATTAATTGTTACGTCTATATATATGCATGGTTCTGTGGTAACCACATTTTTCTCAACACTTGCTGGTTGAGCATGACGTAACATACGCTGGTTGTAGGTTTGAAGCCATTTTAAACCAGGTCCTGCATCAATTGGGTCATTATGATTATGAATATGGTGGCCCTATGGAAACTTCAGGGAGAATCTAGGAAAAAAATCTTGTGACTAGGTGGGAAAGGTCTCGACCATATCTGATCTTCATCAGTAGGCCTTGTGAACGATCTTGTGAAGCAAGGGAGAGTGGACTAGTGAATACATTGCGCTACATCACTCACATTTTGGCATATGAACTCAACGATCTGCACTTCTCCGAGTACGTGGTACGACGTTGGGAAGTTCTAGGAATTTAAATTACTGTTGATTGTAATAAGTTATTATGGTTTATAATAAACAAATTTAAATTATTATGTGTTTGTAATGAACCGATCTAAATTATTATGGTTTGTACCGAATAATTCATTTATTTGGTCCGTGGAAACTTTGGAAACTATGGAAGCGTGAGCACAATCACCATACATTGTTAGATACATGATACATGATAAATGACATCAAGCATAGAGTTTACATGATAAACCATTCATACAAGCTGATACACGAATTACATGATAACTGACATTAAGCATAGAGTTTAGCAGCTACTGTTCTTGCATGTCCATCGAGGCGCAAATAGGGCAATGAATTTACTGGGATACTTTGATCTACATTAATTATCTTCTCTGGTAGGTTTGTAAAGAGAGGCAAATCGCTGAACTATTTAAAATCCTCATGATAAAGCACACCGTCAACTCCTATAATTTGTTTTTTTTTCCAGAGACAACTACATGCTTTTGCTTTCCTGCCTTTTTGTTCTCAATACTTAGGTCCTATGCATAGAAGACATGTGCAACACAGTTACCAAGGACCCACAGGTCATCCTTGTAACCTACTTTACTGAGGTCAACAATTCTCAGCCCATAGTTGTCCACACTGACACCTCGTTGGTTTTCAACCTATTGGCATCGAAAGATGGGAATCTAAAAATTGACACCATACTCTAGTTCCCATATTTCATGAATGAAGCCATAATATGTAGTATATTCACTATTTTCATCTAAAGCATCACAGCAAATCCCACTGTTTTGTGCCACACTCTTTTTGTCCTTCGAATTGACTCAAAACGTGAAGCCATTAATGTCATACGTCTGCCATGTAGTGATCTGGCATGATGGTCTAGATGCTAGCTTCTTGATGGTTTTTTCCTCCATTGTTTCTCCATCTGGAATGTTCTGATCCTGCAGCCATGTGGTGAACGTACGCTTGTGCTCCTTCATGACCCAATCTTCTATGTTCCCATTGTTTTGTTCGCGAAGCTTGTTCATGTGTTGCTCGATCAATGGCTCCATTATCGAGAGTTGATGTAGGATGCTGTGGTGTGCCTCTAGGACTATGTTGTAATCCTTCAGGATGAATGATTTCCGTCCCATTCGCCCTTTTCCATACAACCTACCCTTGTGCCGGGACAGAGGCAAACCAATTGCAATCTAGTCTTTTAGGCATTTATTGCAGAATGGACCTCTGGACTCAATGGCCTCTTCGGTAGTGTAGGCCTCTATCATGGACCCCTCTGGGTGAGCACGATTTGATACATACCCAGTCAGAATTGACATGAAACGCTCATACATCCACATTTCATGCAAATACATGGGACCCAATGCTTCTATTTGAGCCACCAAGTGAACAACCAGGTGTACCATGATGTCGAAGAATGATGGAGGGAAGCACATCTCCAACTGTGATAATGTGTCCGCGGTGAATTCCTACAGCGACTTCAATTCATCACGGTCAATTATCTTCTGTGAGACCTTGTTGAAGAAGTAGCACAATCTTGTGACCATCTTTACAAACAATGGCTTTATAGCCCTGATGGCAATAGGGAGGAAAGTGGTCAGCATGACATGACAATCATGGGAGTTGTAGTTGGTGAGTGTAAGGTCTTTCATTTACACACAGCTCCTGATGTTGGAGCAGAATCCAGATGGAACATTCAAAGTCTTCAGCCACACACAAATCTCATGTTTCACTTCTGGGTTGAGGTTGTAGCTTGCTGCCGGGAGTAGGTACTTTCCATTTGGTTAAGGTATAGGGTGAAGTTCTTTTCTGATGTCTAAATTGACTAGGTCCAAACACAAATTGAGTCCTTACTTTGTCTTACCCTTTACGTCGAGCAAGATCCCAATTATGCTATCGAAAACATTCTTCTGGACGTGCATACTATCGATCGCTTGTCGTATGTCTAAGTCTTTTCAGTATGGCACATACTTGAAAAAATCAACATCTTCTTGAATGTGTCCCCTTTCGATGCCTTGACATCCTTTCTTTTCTTTCCATCTTTGGTCTTCTTCCTGAAAACAAATGTGACTTTGCTGACTATTAGGAACACTCTTTTACCTGCACTTGTACCTGATGGAGCAGTAGATTTTGATTCATCCCTATTGTCGAAGTACTTGTCCATCCTTTTCAACAGGTACTTGTGTCCTCTCAGTAAGAAGCATATGTGCCTCATGTACATTAGCTTGTTAGATACAGTAAGGTACATGTGTGCGGTTTCATCAAGGCATACTAAACAACCAATCTTTCCTTTGAACTGCCCTGATAATGAAAAGAGAGCTGGGTAATCATTTATGGGAACAAAAATCATTGCTTTTAGTGTGAATGGCTCCTTGTGAAACTCATCCCACATGGCCACACCCTCTTCCCATAGTTTTTTTTCATTTCCTCCATTAAGGGCTCTAGGAACACATCCATATGGACACCAGATTGTGTAGGTCCAGAAATAAGAATGGTTAGCAAAAGGTATTTTCACTTCTAGCACAGCCATGGAGGAAGGTTGTAGATGGTCAAGATCATTGACCATGTGCTGTGCTTGCTCCTCCTCTTGGCAAATGGATTCATTCCATCGGTACTTAGCGCGAACCTTATGTTCCTTGGTTCGTCAGCAAAATCCTTGTATGTGTCATTGAAATTTTGCCACTGCTTGGCATCGGATGGATGTCGTAGTTTTCCATCGTGTTTGCGCTCATCAGATGCATGCTAGCACATAAGTTCTGCATCCTCAGGGTTTGCGAACAAACACCTCAACTGATCAACCATGGGGAGGTACCACATCACCAAAGCAGGAATCCTTCTCTGCGCATAATAGTCTACTTCTTCGTTGCTATTGGTTTTTGAACTCTCTTTGGTCTTCCTTTGGGTCTTCTTTTGCTTCTTCCCTGTCTTTACGCAAGCTCCATTCTCTTCTTCCTGATAGTCGTTATTGGTCTTGTACCTACTCGCACCACAATTTGGACAACTATCCAAGTCTTTTTAATCGTTACCTCTATATAGGATACAATGATTCCTACATGCATCGATTTTTTCGACACCCATAGTCAGTGGACTGATTAGCTTCTTTGCATATTATGTGTTAGCAGGCACTTTGTTCCCCTTTGGAAGAAGTTTTGCAAGAACACGCAAAAACTCATTGAAGCTAGCATCAGACCAGCCATACCAAGATTTTAGCACCAAAAACTGAAGGACAACTCTCAGTGTGGTGAATTCATCGATACAACCCTTAGACTCTTCGTACAAATGCTCTGTTGCTACCTTCTTCAAGGCCTCCATTCCTTTGATAAGGAACATAGAAGGATCGGAATAACGGTGCAACAAGGCCTTAAAAAACACTACTTGTTCACTTTCATCGACGACTTGAACTTCGTCGATGTCTTCACACGTATTTTGGACGCCGGCATCATCATCATCACTAAGATCCGCCATAACAGGACAGTCGGGGGCCTATGGTGTCGTGTCCCATCATCCATATTCAGTCCATCAGCGTGAACTGGGTTGGCTTCTGCAGAAGGCGCGGAACTACCCTCTCTATGTTTCACCCAAATCAAGTAATCCTTCATAAAACTGCGGCGAACCAAATGAGAACTGATTTCTCCTGCATCCTCAAATACAGCAACATTTTTGCATTCGATGTAAGGACAACATATGTACTTCGTCTTCTGTCTGCATGCATGCCTCCTAGCGGCATCAATAAATTTACGAACCTCCAAATGGTGTGACGGGTGTAATCTTGATAAGTTGTACATCCATAGTGATCTTTCCATCTTCAGCTGTATAGAAATTATAATGGTAATGTCTAATTAATTGGATACATTTAAAATTATTTGATGAAAATTAAAATTATTGTAGTTATTTGAATAAACTAAAAATTATTGTAATTTCAAAACATCTTGTATGGTGAATAAACTAGATTGTTTAAAATCTTTTTAAACAATAATTCTCTCAAAACACAAGCATGAAACACTCTCTCTATTTTTTCATAACATATTTTAACTCCCACATTATTTATAACAACCATTAAAACAAGTGATAATTCCAATTCTCTCTCTATAATACTACCATTTTTCTCTCTCTCCCCATGAAACCCTAGGTCTAGTTTTGAATCAAATTTATAATAGAGAATCAACTATGAGAGGTGCACCACTATAATCCAAACCTTCTAAAGTACCATGTATTGAAATCCTAAACAAAAATCTACTACCACTCTCTCCATCTCTCTCTCAAAACACAAGCATGAAACACTCTCTCTAGCTAGTTCTAGTTTTAGCTCAAAGTGAGAAGCACTAATGCAAAAAGAGCTATGAGAGGCATTAATTAATCTTCTTAAGCCACCTCCTCCAAATAAATGAAGAGCAAAACCTCTCTCTCTCTCAAAACACAAGCATGAACCTCTCTCTCTCTATCTAGATCTAGTTTAAGCTCAAAGTGAGAAGACTAATGCAAAAAGAGCTATGAGAGGCATTAACTAACCTTCTTAAGCCACCTCCTCCGAAGAAATGAAGAGCAAAATTTCCCCCCTTGTATTTTGTGATTTTTAGACCTCCAAGTTCGCCACCAATGGAAGGTGGCTCGGTTGAATAGTGCTGGTGGGGGAGGAAGAAGGAGTATTTATAGCAGATGTATTAGTGGCGGTTCACATAAAAAAACGCCACTGAAAATGAGTATCACAGGTGGTTCACATAGTTCAACCGCCACCGTTTATGTAAGCAAGCCGCTAGTGTAAATAGACCGTTAACACTGGCAGTTTTCTTACATGAAGCGCCAGTGTAAAGGCTTTTACACAGGCGGTCCTTGAGGATGGCCCACACATTTCTCTCTACTAGCGCCACCTCTTTCTCAACCGCCAGTGAAAAAAGGGTGGTGCCAAGAGAAATCTTCAATGTACTAGTGAAACTAGTCCTAACTACATATGTTGATATGACTTGATACTACTAATGAGCTCAGTAGCAAGGAATTTCATCAAACACCTTGCATGCATATCTCAACTGACCAAGAGTGCACAATCGCAGACAGAGAGGGGGCAGTGTACTGACGCACCTATTCCTTGTGCGCGACCAGCACATCCTCCTGCATGGTGGCCCTCACAGTTGATTGCCTCCATGCACTTCCCCAGCGCCCTCCTCGACTTAAACTGTTGCCACCACTGTGTCTTCGCCCTGCACTCCAGCCTGTGAGGAAGAGTGAGAGAGGAGGAAGAGAGAGGCCGGAGGCATGATAGGAAGAGGGTGGACTGAGGGCTCATCACCTCGATGGTGGTATGGCCGGCCGGCCGCCATCCGTGCCACAGTGAGCCCTGCCCTCGACCAGGTCCTTGCCTACCAGGTTACTCGGCCACGGGTGGAACAAAAACGCGTCGCAGCGGCCGTGCATTCGTGGTGTTCTGTTTGCACACACCCCTGCCGTACGTTACTCGAAAGTGATCTTACCCTGTTCGCTTTAACTTATCATCTCGGCTTATCAGCCATGGTACAATGTCTTTCTCTCACAATAAATCATCATAAGCCGGCTTATCAGTTGCAAAAACCATCAGTGCTCTAAAGTTTTTAGAGCTCTAAACTTTAGAGGTAGGGCTCCAAACATGCCCTTATTATTCTCAATCATGATAGTTATCTGCATGATAACCGAATGATGAATTCGTTGGCCTCTTGGCACCAGGCGACCAAGACCAAACCAAACATGCTCTCTGATCTAGTGACGTGCCCAACAGAGACGTTTCAAACGCGTCTCGGCTGGATGCATTGTTGGGTTGCCTTCTCTGATCAGCCCCTTCGATTCCCTTCTCCCTCGCACGCAGCTCACGGGAACTTAACGGGCCCGGGGAAGCCATAATTATTGTAAACTACTCTCGCCTTCCTAAATTATAAGTCATCCCAATTTTCTTGGAAAGTCAATGCATATCAAGTTTGACCGAATTTATATAATAAAATAATAATATTTATGATACCAAATAAGTATCATTAGATTTTTCATTAGTTATATTTTCATATTATATCTATTTTATGTCATAAATCTTTGTAATTTTGTCTATAATTTTAGTCAAACTTGTGATGCTTAGAATGACACTTATAATTTGAAATGGAGGGAGTATATTGTAAACTCAACTACATGCAATTCCGATGGTCGGTGTGACGAAAGAAAGGGCACAACACCTTGGCGCCAATAATACGCAATAAAACAATGTATGCCTTTTTCATAAATAAAAAATAATATATGCCTTTTAAGGTTTCAACCGCGTTCTTGATGTGGATTCACATGATTCTGTAGACTTAGAAAAAGGTCATCACGATGGGTCTTGTTGTATATAGATAAGTATAATTCATGCAACTTCTCAGAAGCGTGTATATTCTCTTATCCTTATCCTACTGATCATGTGATATCATCATGAAGGTTGTTTGTGTTTTTCAACCTTATATTATATATATCATCATTCAGTGCACATGGATTTGCTCGGTAGCCCTCCAACATCGGGTCTCTGTTAAGTTCACTTGGTCGTTGTCAATAGGTACGTGCTAATAAGACCAAATCTGGTGTCTTTTTCTTGCAATATCTCGAACAAAAAAAAAGATCATAAATATGCTCCAGCCCTTTCTTGTAGTGACAGCAAGGCAGAAAGGAAATTTGTGTCATCAACGTACGTGCTGAGGTGTCCCGCGTCCACACGTTCACCAAGAGAGGACGGACGAATCTGATTTTCTTTAAAACCCCACAAACCTATTTTGTTGCAATTCCGTGAAGCCACGTCATCCAAGGGTCCCACCACCACAAGTCTGTAGCAGCCGAAGCCCCTCAGGACCCTGAGCGCACCTCTGCCTGTTCACCTTGGGCCGTGTTTAGTTGCTGGCCTGAATCGGCGCCGTCGGAAACAGAGGTAACTGTAGCGCACTGTATCATTTTGTTTTTATTTGGTAATAATTGTCCAATCGTTGACTAATTAGGCTCAAAACGTTCGTCTCGCAAAGTACAACCAAACTGTGCAATTAGTTTTTGATTTCGTCAATATTTAGTACTCCATGCATGTACTATAAGTTTGATGTGACGGGAAATCTTCTTTTTACATAGTGTTAAAGTTGGGAATTTGGTAAAACTAAACATGGCCTTGATACAGTTGCATGTTGGCTTTTACTGCGGAAGTGCCGACCCACAGTGGCCATAAATGCACCTGATTGGAAGCTTTTAAAAAAACTGAACAGTTGTTTCTACGTTTCTGCCCATCGGTCTCCCTCCGTCTGCTCATCTTCTCCACGTACAGAGGTGCCATGCCTTTATATACGAACCTTCTCAATGACAATTCGGCAAGGCATTTTCATTAGTCATTGTTCTGTCTCTTACGTAGCCATCCTGAAACCTGCGGAAGGCTAGATTGCTAGCTGCACCAAGCTAGCACAGGTCATATCCACGACCTACTCAGTGATATCCTGCTAGCAGGTCTACATGAAGTTCGTGGTCAATCATTAGTAATTTAGATTTCTATACTTCTTGCTTTCATTGTTCTCATTTGTGCAATTTCCAGTCATCAGGTCAGTCCGTGAATGATTTTTCTGACCCTGACCATGATAAACTTTACCAGGTGATGCCGATGGTTCTACTTCTTGCACTAGATAAGCTCTAGCAGGTGATGCTGATGGTTCTACTCCTTGCACTAGAAAAACTTTCATACACTACTTTTTCCTCATCTCATACAAGAGTTACAGCTTCCGCAGGGTTGGATGTTTTTTTTCTTATCTCACATTTTTTTTAAATCAAGAGATAACTAACCATTTTCAATTGAAGATGTTTTGTCAGATTTCTCAGTTAGTGAAGATGGATCATGGTCTTGCATGACCGGAGATTTTATGCCAAAATCAGGAAGAAGCCAAGGATTATTTCACAATGGGGTATTTTCCTCTGCATGTAGAGAAGAACAATTACTTACTGAAGATGCCATTAGAATTTATCATTGCACCAAGTTCAGTATTTTAGTGCTAGCAACATAGACATTCACAGTTTCCCAATAGTTAGTATCTCAATAGCACTTACAATTTATTGTCCTGTCTATCAGTACACACAATTGTGATGTCAATGCCACATGTGCTGAATTTCTGAACATAACACCTTTTGTTTTGTAATTAAACTAGGATGAACTTTGTACAATGATTTTAAAAAACAATGAACCAATAAGATGATTTTCTCATTTTATTTCACATTATTATCCATTGTATGAAATTTCCCCTCAATCCTGCCGCTACTCTCTATGCTATCATGGTGGATGCTACATATTACGTCTCAAGCTCCATAAATCCTCTTCCCCCTAAACAACGCTACGATTCCCCCGCAGCAATGCACGGGGTATCATCTAGTATATATAGTTGCTGACACTAAAAATAGTTTTTTCTTTCTACATATATATAGTTGCTGATGCTAAAAATAGTTTACAATTTGCCAATAATTATTTGACTAAGCCATGTAATATGATGCCTTGAAAAAAGAATTATTTCGTTATGTGAAATTGCTATGTACCCTAGACATGTTTGCCATTTTTTTTTGTCTGTTCCCTCAGGAAAGATGTCTGTCCGGCGACTGCCTGTGATTTTGTCTAGGGTTCATCTGTCCTTTCCGGAGCCTCTATATGTGGTGTCTTGTTTGGCATATGCATCTTTTGTGTGTCATCGGCAGAAGACTTCCGGTGCTACACAGTGGAGTCTCGGCGCCAAGATAGGGCTCGCCTACTAGCAGGGGCGGATTTGGGCCTAGGGCAACTAGTGTTGGCCCACAGGATCACCGGTTCAGGTGAGTTGCCCACTCACCGGTCTTGCCGAGCACTCGCTAGTGTTGCCGAGCACCCACTAGCCGTGCCGACCTCGAACAAGCGTTGTCCGTCCCCACCCACTATGGCTAGAGCTTGAAGAAGAAGGGAGAACAGAGCATACACACACAGCAGAGACACCAGCGTTGGCCGGAGCCCTGTATAGGAGATGGCAAATCTGAACTCTCTTTACTGAGTTGCCGTGGTAGCCTATTTATAGAACTCTATCCTTCTAGTCCTAGTACAGCTGCCATGCTGCTACAGGAACTAGATAACATACAGGGCTGACTCTGCGCCGGCCTCTGCATGTGCCTACAGTGCTGCAGGTGAGCCGTGCGGCGCCTGCACCTACAGCGCTACAGTACCACATCAGGGAACCCTTTTCGGCGCCGCCTTCCCTTGCTCTGTTCACACAAGGTAGCAGTGGATTATCTAACAATCTTCCCCTAATCCTACTGCTAACCCTTGTACCCCCTCCATACCGATCATCTCCTTCAGCTCCGTGAGTCGAAGTCGTCTGAGCGGCTTGGTGAGGACGTCAGCGAGTTGCCGACCAGTTTCGACGAACTCGATGACGATCTGCCCTCCATCAACACAGTCCCTGAGGAAGTGGAACTTCACATCGATGTGTTTACTCTGGTCCTGCAGAACCGGATTCTTCGCGAGGGCGATGGTAGGCTGGTTGTCCGCCATCAGTGCTGGTGGGTGAGCTTCCACGCCGGTCAGCTCGCTGAAAGGTCCTAATGGCTAGAGGGAGGGTGAATAGCCTAATAAAAATTTCTACAACAACACTTAACAAAGTGGTTAGACAATTATGAGGCGAAGCAAGTGTTGCGCTAGCCTACTTAAAATGCAAGCCACCTACCACAATTCTAGTTTAGATAGTGTCTATTCACACAATAGCTATGACACTACCCTATGTTAGTGTGCTCTCAAAGGCTAACTAAAGAGCCACACCAACCAAGCAAGCAAGCTCTCACAACTAGCTACACTAAAAAGCTTGTCAACTAGTTTGCGGTAAAGTAAAGAGAGTGATCAAGAAGGTTATACCGCCGTGTAGATGATGAAACCAATCAATCACAAGGATGAATAACAATGAGGACCAATCACCTCGGAATCAAATAATGAACACAATGATTTTTTACCGAGGTTTACTTGCTTGCCGGCAAGCTACTCCTCGTTGTGGCGATTCACTCACTTGGAGGTTCATGCGCTAATTGGCTTCACACACCAAACCCTCAATAGGGTGCCGCACAACCAACACAAGATGAGGATCACACAAGCCACGAGCAATCCACTAGAGTACCTTTTGGCTCTCCGCTGGGGAAAGGTCAAGAACCCCTCACAATTACCACGATCGGAGCCGGAGACAATCACCACCCTCCGCTCGATGATCCTCGCTGCTCCAAGCCGTCTAGGTGGCGGCAACCACCAAGAGTAACAAGCGAATCCCGCAGCGAAACACGAACACCAAGTGCCTCTAGATGCAATCACTCAAGCAATGCACTTGGATTCTCTCCCAATCTCACTATGATGATGAATCAATGATGGAGATGAGTGGGAGGGCTTTGGCTAAGCTCACAAGGTTGCTATGTCAATGCAAATGGTCAAGAGAGTGAGCTTGAGCTGGCCATGGGGCTTAAATAGAAGCCCCCATGAAATAGAGTCGTTGTACCCCTTCACTGGGTACTGATCGGGGTGACCGGATGCTCCGGTCCTACTGACCAGACGCTGCTCCTCAGCGTCCGGTCGCCCGATGGCGGCCACGTGTCTCCTGCATTGAACGGTGATCGTTTGATCTCAACAGTCGAAATGTTGACTGGACGCTCCAACAGAGCTGACCGGACGCTGGACCCTCAGCGTCCGGTCGTTCACAGTAAGGGTCCAAAACGTGTTTTTGCCGACCGGACGCGTCCGGTCATGCTTGACCGGACCCTACTAGCGTCCGGTCAGATGATGTCTCCTCTGTGCGCCTTACGTCAGCGTACGTCAGCACTGACCGGACGCACCCTACCAGCATCCGGTCGCAGAGCGACCCAGCATCCTGTCATTTGATCGACGCCAGCATCTTCGCTGTTACACCTGACCGGACGCGCCGGTCGAACCGTGGCCAGCGTCCGATCACTCCAGTGACCTCCGTCTTTTCTGTCTAGGGCACCGGTGGCACCGTCGGACACTCCGCCGGTGGAGTTTCTTACCCTTGCTCCCAAACTTCACCACCCTTGATCAAATGTGCCAACCACTAAGTGTATCACCTTGTGCACATGTGTTGGCATATTTTCACAACCATTTTCAAGGGTGTTAGCACTCCACTAGATCCTAAATGCATATGCAATGAGTTAGAGCATCTAGTGGCACTTTGATAACCGCATTCCGATACGAGATTCACCCCTCTTAATAGTACAGCTATCAATCCTAAATGTGATCACACTCTCTAAGTGTCTTGATCACCAAAACAAAATAGCTCCTATTGTTTATACCTTTGCCTTGAGCTTTTTGTTTTTCTCTTTCTTCTTTCCAAGTCCAAGCACTTGATGATCATCATGGCATCATCATCATGTTATGATCTTCATTTGCTTCACCACTTGGAGTGTGCTACCTATCTCATGATCACTTGATAAACTAGGTTAGCACTTAGGGAGCCACTTGATAAACAGTTGAGAGCCACTTGCACTAACTTGATTTGTGTCATCTTGCACATTTGAGTTAGAGAGCACTTGCACTTGATCATCTTCATCATCATTCACTTGCTTGGGCCTCAATTCACCAATATCCATGTTCTTTATGGCATTTGAAAGTTGAATGCCTCTAACATCTTCCAAGTTCTCATTCTCTACTTGTGAACCCTTGGTTTCATCCAATTCAACATCATGAACTTCCTCAAGAGTACCACTATCCAAATTCCAAACTCTATATGCTTTGCTTGTAGTGGAATAGCCAAGTAGGAATCCTTCATCACACTTCTTGTCAAACTTGCCCAATCTTGTACCTTTCTTCAAGATATAGCATTTGCAACCAAAGACCCGAAAATATGCAATGTTGGGCTTTCTACCATTCAAGAGCTCATATGGTGTCTTCTCTTTCAATCGGTGACAATAGAGGCGGTTACTACAATAGCAAGCCATGTTGATAGCTTCGGCCCAAAAAGATTGACTCACATTGTACTCACTAAGCATAGACCTTGCCATATCAATGAGTGTTCTATTCTTCCTCTCAACAAGGCCATTTGATTGTGGAGTGTACTTGGCCGAGAATTGATGTCTAATTCCAAATTCATCACACAACTCATCAATTCTAGTGTTCTTGAACTCACTACCATTGTCACTTCTAACTCTCTTGATGGTTGTTTCAAACTCATTGTGAATGCCCTTGACAAATGATTTGAATGTTGCAAACACATCACTTTTGTCCACTAGAAAGAATACCCATGTGTATCTAGTGTAGTCATCCACAATCACAAAGCCATATTTGTTTCCACCGATACTAGTGTATTGTGTTGGTCCAAACAAATCCATGTGCAATAACTCAAATGCTTTACTAGTGCTCATCATGCTTTTCTTAGGATGGGTGTTTCCAACTTGTTTGCCGGCTTGATAAGAGCTACAAAGCTTATCCTTTTCAAACACAACATCTTTCAAGCCTTTAACTAAGTCATGCTTAACCAATCTATTCAATTGTTTCATTCCAACATGGCCAAGCCTTCTATGCCATAACCAACCCATGCTAGACTTAGTGAACAAGCATGTAGATAATCTAGTTTCACTAGCATTGAAATCAACCAAGTATAGATTCTCATATCTAAAACCTTTGAAGATCAAATTAGAGCCATCTACACTTATGATTTCTACATCTACCCCAAATATGCATTTGAATCCAAGATCACACAATTGAGCCACGGATAGCAAATTGAAGTTCAAGCTCTCTACTAGCAACACATTGGATATGCTCATGTCATTTGATATTGCAATCTTACCAAGCCCTTTGACCTTGCCTTTGCCATTGTCACCAAATGTGATACTATCATAACCATCATTGCCATTGGTGTTGATTGAATTGAACATCCTTGCATCACCGGTCATGTGTTGAGTGCACCCACTATCAAGAACCCAATGCCTTCCTCCGGCTTTGTAATTGACCTACAAAAGAAGATCAATTCTTTTTAGGTACCCAAACTTGCTTGGGTCCTTGAAGATTAGTCACTAGGCTCTTTGGTACCCAAATGGCTTTCTTCTTTGAGCCCATCCATGGTTTACCAATGAACTTAGCCTTCACACCATTTGTACCCTTAGTAAGCATATAGCATGAATCAAGCTTTATGAAGGATACATTAGCATTTTTGCTCTTGTTGTTGCATTCTTGCTCTTTATGACCCACTTGCTTGCAACTATTGCAAAACCGACCATTGTTCTTCACAAAACTAGTCTTGTGAGGAGCAAAGGCCGCCTTGCCTTTCTTGGGGGTATAGCCCAATCCCTCTTTGTAGAGAGAAGCTCTTTGGCTACCCAAGCACATAAGCAAGCGGTCCTCACCACCATAAGCCTTAGCTAAGGAGTGAGTGAGCTTAGTGACCTCCTTCTTGAGGTTCTCATTCTCAACCACTAGTGAGGCATCACAAGTGAGACCATCACTACTAGATGAGGTAGAAGTGGAAGTGCTACAAGAAGGATTAGTAGGAGCAACAATGATAGGTATAGATGGTGATGCATCCATTAAATCACAAGTTAAACCTACATTGCAAGTTTCAACATGCTTCTTTTTATTTTGCTCATCAAGCAAAGAGTAATGAGCCTTTTCAAGCTTTTTGTGAGCTTTGCCAAGCTTCTCATTGACTTCCTCTAGCCTCTCATGAGATGCATTGAGCTCATCAAAGGCTTGCTTAAGGGCTTTTAGTTCCTTACGCAAGCTTTTGCATTCCCTTCTCTTGATGTCAAAGTGTTCTCTAGCATCTCTAGCATGTCAATTAATTCATCCTTAGTAGGTTCATCATCATCACTATCACTATTATTTTCATTTTCATTTTCATTATCATCATCATGTTCTTCATCACTTTCATCATCACAAGTTTGTACCTTAGTGGCCTTAGCCATGAAGCGTGATGAAGAGTCAAAGAGAGAAGGCTTCTCATTGATAGCAATGCTTGCTAGAACCTTCTTCTTGGTGGTCTTGTTATCATCACTATTGTCATCATCATCACTTGAGGAAGCATCACTATCCCAAGTGACTACATATGAACCACCCTTCTTCTTCTTGAATGCCATCTTGTCCTTCTTCTCTTTCTTTTCTTTCTTGTCCTTCTTCTTGTCCTTCTTGTTGTCATCATCATTGTCGCTATTGTATGGGCATTGAGCAACAAGATGATCTTTGCTTCCACACTTGAAGCACCTTCTTGATTCTTCTTTGTTCTTGGATGAAGACTTCTTCCTCCTAACACGGTAGCCCTTCTTCACCATGAACTTGCCAAATCTCTTGACAAAGAGAGCCATCTTCTCATCATCATCATCATCCCATGAATCATCATCTTCACTTGATGTTTCTTGCTTAGCTTTGCCCTTGGATGATGTGGCTTTGAATGCCATGCTCTTCTTCTTGTCATCCTTCTTCTCATCTTTCTTCTCCTTCTTTTCTTCCTTCTCATCTTCATCTCTATATGTATCATCAGTCATGATGTCTCCCAACACTTGGTTTGGTGTCATGGTGTCCAAACCACTCCTTACTAGAATAGTGACCAATGTGCCAAATCTTGAAGGTAAACATCTCAAGAACTTGTGGGAGAAGTCCTTGTCCTTCACCTCTTCTCCAAGTGCTTTGAGATCATTGATAAGCACTTGAAGCCTATGAAACATCTCCAGCACACTCTCATCCTCCTTCATCTTGAAGCTTGAAAACTTCTCCTTGAGAATGTAAGCCTTTGCACCTTTCACGGCTTGAGTGCCCTCAAATGATTCTTCCAACTTCTTCCAAGCCTCATGAGCCATCTCAATATTCTTGATTTGCTCAAATGTTCTCTCATCAATTGCATCATGAATAGCACTTAGAGCAATATCATTGTTTTGGAGAAGCACTTCTTCGGCCACAGTGGGATTCTCCGGATCACCAATCTCAATTTTGGTTTCTATCACCTTCCACACCTTTCTATTGATTGGCTTGATGTGTGTGGTCATCTTTGACTTCTAATAAGGATAATTTGTGCCATCAAATTGGGGTGGCTTCTTGGTGTTGTTGATTTGAGCTATTTTAACACCAAAGGTTGTTAAGCCTCAAATAACGGTGACCTCGGCTCTGATACCACTTGAAAGGTCCTAATGGCTAGAGGGGGGGGGTGAATAGCCTAATAAAAATTTCTACAACAACACTTAACAAAGTGGTTAGACAATTATGAGGCGAAGCAAGTGTTGCGCTAGCCTACTTAAAATGCAAGCCACCTACCACAATTCTAGTTTAGATAGTGTCTATTCACACAATAGCTATGACACTACCCTATGTTAGTGTGCTCTCAAAGGCTAACTAAAGAGTCACACCAACCAAACAAGCAAGCTCTCACAACTAGCTACACTAAAGAGCTTGTCAACTAGTTTGCGGTAAAGTAAAGAGAGTGATCAAGAAGGTTATACCGCCGTGTAGATGATGAAACCAATCAATCACAAGGATGAATAACAATGAGGACCAATCACCTCGGAATCAAATAATGAACACAATGATTTTTTACCGAGGTTTACTTGCTTGCCGGCAAGCTACTCCTCGTTGTGGCGATTCACTCACTTGGAGGTTCATGCGCTAATTGGCTTCACACGCCAAACCCTCAATAGGGTGCCGCACAACCAACACAAGATGAGGATCACACAAGCCACGAGCAATCCACTAGAGTACATTTTGGCTCTCCACCGGGGAAAGGTCAAGAACCCCTCACAATCACCACGATCGGAGCCGAAGACAATCACCACCCTCCGCTCGATGATCCTCGCTGCTCTAAGCCATCTAGGTGGCAACAACCATCAAGAGTAACAAGCGAATCCTGCAGCGAAACACGAACACCAAGTGCCTCTAGATGCAATCACTCAAGCAATGCACTTAGATTCTCTCCCAATCTCACTATGATGATGAATCAATGATGGAGATGAGTGGGAGGGCTTTGGCTAAGCACACAAGGTTGCTATGTCAATGCAAATGGCCAAGAGAGTGAGCTTGAGCCAGCCATGGGGCTTAAATAGAATCCCCCACGAAATAGAGCCGTTGTACCCCTTCACTGGGTACTGATCGGGGTGACCAAACGCTCCGGTCCTACTGACCGGACGCTGCTCCTCAGCGTCCGGTCGCCTGATGGCGGCCACGTGTCTCCTGCGTTCAACGGTGATCGTTTGATCTCAACAGTTGAAATGTTGACCGGATGCTCCGACAGAGCTAACCAAACGCTAGACCCTCAGCGTTCGGTCGTTTACAGTAAGGGTCCAAAACATGTTTTTGCCGACCGAACGCGTCCGGTCATGCTTGACCGGACCCTACCAGCGTCCGGTCAGATGATGTCTCCTCTGTGCGCCTTACGTCAGCGTATGTCAGCACTGACCGGACGCACCCTGCCAGCGTCCGGTCACAGAGCGACCCAGTGTTCGGTCATTTGACCGACGCCAGCATCTTCGCTGTTATACCTGACCAGACGTGCCGGTCCAACCGTGGCCAGTGTCTGGTCACTCCCAATGACTTTTGTCTTTTCTGTCTAGGGCGCCGGTGGAGTTTCTTACCCTTGCTCCCAAACTTCACCACCCTTGATCAAATGTGCCAACCACTAAGTGTATCACCTTGTGCACATGTGTTAGCATATTTTCACAACCATTTTCAAGGGTGTTAGCACTCCACTAGATCCTAAATGCATATGCAATGTGTTAGAGCATCTAGTGGCACTTTGATAATCGCATTCCGATACGAGATTCACCCCTCTTAATAGTATGGTTATCAATCCTAAATATGATCACACTCTCTAAGTGTCTTGATCACCAAAACAAAATAGCTCCTATTGTTTATACCTTTGCCTTGAGCTTTTTGTTTTTCGCTTTCTTCTTTCCAAGTCCAAGCACTTGATCATTATCATGGCATCATCATCATGTTATGATCTTCATTTGCTTCACCACTTGGAGTGTGCTACCTATCTCATGATCACTTGATAAACTAGGTTAGCACTTAGGGTTTCATCAATTCACCAAAACCAAACTAGAGCTTTCACTCGCCCAGCAGCCGGTGCAGCCACACAACTTGGCACACCGCTATGGCCACCGCTACGTACTCTGCCTCGCACGTAGGAAGTGCCACCACCTTCTGTTTCAGCGACAGCCATGATATTGAAGCCAACCCAAGGAAGACGAGCACGCCAGAGGTGCTCCGTCGTCCGTCGATGTCCCCCACCATGTCTGCGTCGCTGAAGACAGTGAGCTATAGCCTACTCCCGCCGGTCTTGAGAAAGACGATCCTGTGATCCATCGTCCCTTTGATGTAGCGTAGTAGCCGCTTCATTGTAGCCCAGTGATCCTTTCTGGGATCCTCCATGAAGCGACTAACATAGCCCACGGCGAACATGATGTCCGGCCTCGTGTGGACTAGGTAGCGCAGACTGCCGATGATGCTTCGGTAGAGTGTTGCATCCACCTTCGCCGCGGTGCTGGCCTTCACCAGCTTTAGCCGCTCCTCCATTGGAGTCACGCATGGCTTGCACTCAGCCATGCCGTTCCGCTCCAATAGCTTTGAGGCATACATGCTCTGCCCGAGCGTGAGTTCCTCCCTCCCCTGTCTCACCTCGATGCCGAGGTAGTAGGTGAGCGCCCCGAGATCGCTCATTCGGAAACGAGCCGCCATCTCACGCTTAAAGCTACTGATGTCCTCTACACGCGCGCCAGTGACAATCAAGTCGTCCACATACACACTGACGACGAGCTCTTCCTTCCCCCGTCGCCGTGTGTAGAGCATGTGCTCGGTTACGCACCTCGTGAACCCAAGCTCACCCAACGCGGCGTCAAGCTTGGCGTTCCATGCTCTCGTGGGGCCTGCCGCAGCCCGTAGAGCGCCTTACGTAGTCAGAGCACCCTATGCTCCTCTCCCTTGACGGCGAAGCCTGGAGGTTGCCTAACGAAGACCGTTTCCGCTAGTTCGCCATTGGGGAAGGCCGATTTAACATCCAAGTGATGGATGCGCTAGTCCTTTGCTACTGCCAAAGCTAGTAGCAAACGGACCGACTCCATGCGCGCTACCGGCGCAAAGACTTCCTCAAAGTTGATGCCCTCGTGCTGTACAAAGCCTCGGGCCACGAGGCGCGCCTTGTGCTTGACAACGGTGTCGTGCTCATCCCGCTTGACCTTGTACACCCACTTCAGGCTGATCGGACGGCATCCTGGAGGTGGATCGACGAGCTGCCACGTCTCGTTTTCCTCGATCGCCTTCATCTCCTCCAGCATCGCCCGTCACCAGTTTCCATCACGCTCGGCTAGCGCGAACGTGGGTGGTTCCTCAGCACTAACGAGTAGCAGCTCTGGGTCATTGAGCAGCCTACCCGCCAAGCCTGAGGGATCTGTGCCGCCGACGATGTCTTTCAGCCTGCGGAACCGCACCTCCTCACCTTCGTGGTAGGCGTCCATGAACTCAGTGATGTCACTTGGAGGTGAGGCAAACTCAATCGGCGTCGATGGAGTTCCCTGTTCTGCCTGAGTGCTCGGCGGAGCACCTGGACAGCTCATCACAACTCCTGCAGTGCTCGGCACGACTACAGAAGTGCTTAGCCTCAGTCTTGGGGTTGCCGGTACCACTGCAAGACGTCTTGGCTCCACCACGGGAGTGCACGGCACCCGTCCTGAAGTGGTCGCCGCCACTACAGAACCTCCCGGCACCACTCTTGGCGTGCTCGACATCCCTCTAGGAGTGCTCGGCATCCCTCTAGGAGTGCTCGGCATCCCTCCCGAAGTGCACGGCACTGCCCCAGGAGTGTTTGGCTCTACCACTGGAGTGCTCAGCACTCCTCCCAGAGTGCTCGGCACCTCTTCCCCAACGTCTCCACTCCCGTGGATGACTAAGTGCTCGACGACGAAGGTGCTAGTTCAGCCGCCAGCTTCCCCCGTGCTTGGACTGCTCCAGTCCCAAGCGGCCTTCTCGTTGAACACGACATCGTGTGAGACAAGCACCTTGTCTCCGCGTGGGTCGTAGAGTCGGTACGCCTTGGTACCCTCCGCGTAGCCTAGGAACACCATCGGTGTGCTCCTGTCCTCTAGCTTGGTGAGGTTTGGCTTCGTCTTCCTGACGTGGCCGATGCAGCCGAATGTTCAGAGGAAGGACACGCCCGGCTTCCATCCATACCAAGCTTCGAACGGCGTCTTGCCCATCAGGGCCTTAGTCAGAGCGCGGTTGAGGATGAACACTGCCGTGGTCACCGCCTCCCCCTAGAACCTTGCCGGCATTCCCTTAGCCTTCATCATGGATCGAGCCATGCCGACCACCGTCTAGTTTCGTCGCTCCACCACGCCATTCTATTGTGGCGAATACGGCGCAGTGTGGTGTCGTACCACACCCTGTTCTGCGCAATACGCAGCGAACTCCACCAAAGTGAATTCGCCGCCGCGATCAGTTCTCAGCGTGTGAAGCTTCTTGCCGCTCTCGGCCTTCGCACGCGTCTTGAATATCTTGATCGCCGTCGCCGCTTCGTCCTTGCTCGTCAGGAGTTGCAGCCACATGTAGCGACTGCAATCATCCACGAGCAAGAGGAAGTACCACCGACCACCACCTGAAGCTGGCATGATCGGCCCACAGAGATCGCCGTGGATGAGCTCGAGAGCGTCCGACGCGCGATATTTTGCCGCTTTTGGGAACGACAACCTCCTCTGCTTCCCGGCCAGGCAGCTGTCACACAGCTCGCCTCCGTGCATGATGTGGGGTAGCCCTCGGACCATCTTCTCCAGCCGACCAAGTGCGTCGAAACTGAGATGTCCGAACCGGGCATGCCACAGCCACGGCTCCTCAGTATGCCTTGCCGCCAGGCACACCAGCTGCTATACCTTCAGGTCGAGCAGGTACAACCGGTTCTGGGACCTCTTCACCTTGGTAAGAAGTCTCTGCTCTTAGTCCCTGATCCTCAGGACTCCGTCCTTGATTAGTACCTCGCTACCACGCTCATCCAGCTGGCCAATGCTGATGATGCTCGAGCGCAGCTGTGGGATGTAATATACATCCGTTAGCGCGCGGTGCTCCTCGTTCTAGCACTTGAAGATGATGGTGCCGCGCCCTTGGATTGCCACCCTTGAGCCGTCACCAAACTTCACCGTACCGGTAACATCGTCGTCGAGCTCGAAGAAGGCTTCCTTGGAGCCCGTCATGTGGTTACTGGCACCAGAGTCCAGATACCACCGCTGCTCCTAGTCGATGCTCACACGTCCGAGGTGGACATGGGCGCGTGGTTCGTCGATGTTGACAGCCTTCAGGGCCTTCCCAGACCCTTCCACCGCCATCACCTCGACCCTCTCCTCGGCCTCGACGTCATGCAGTGCACAGAACATCATCATTAGGATAGTGGCCTCATCCTCATCATCGGCTTTTGCTAGATGAGCCTCAGCCTTCTTCTCCTGCTTGTGGTTTGGACACTCCCGTGCCCAATGGCCCATCTTCCCGCAGCGCCGACAGGCGTTGGGGTCGACCTGCTTCTTCTTCTCCGAAGAAGCCCTGCCGCGGCGCTTGCCATCGCCACCACGGCTGGAGTAGGCTGCCTTCCCGGAGCTCCTCCGAGCAGCCCACTCCTCCTCCGTCAGCAGCTGTTTGCCGCTTCCTTCGTTGCTGTCGCCTGCTCCAGGCGCTCGTCCACCGCTCGCAGATAGCCTGTCACATCCTCAATGGTGAGGGTGGACAAGTCCAGAATCATCTCTATGGAGAGAGCGATCTGGATGTACTTTGCCGGCACAGAGTGGAGGTACCTGGAGACCGCCTCCTCTTTGTCGATGGTGACGCCGTGGCTCTTCAGCTTGCTGATGAGCGTCTGCAGGCGAAGGGAGAAGTCCTCCACCGTTTCACCATCCTTGAACTTTAGGTTGGCGTACTCCTGCTTCAGAAGTTGGGCTGTCGCCTTCTTTGCGCGGTCGGAACCGACGCGCATCGCCGCAATAGCCTCCCACGCCTCCTAGCCGAGCTCTTCGCCCCCAACGGCTCCCTGTACTCTGCCGGTACAGCAGCGAGGATAGCCTCCAACGCTGACATATCATCTTCCTCAATATCGGTGTCCTTGTCAACAGCATTCCAGAGCCGTCGGGCTCTGAGCTTGACCTTCATGGTCACCGACCACTCTCCATAGTTGGTGCGAGTCAGCGTCGGCCAACTGGTGCCACTGACCTCCCGCACCGTGCGAACAACGACCTCCGGTCGTGGCTGGGCAGCCACAGCAGGGCCACTGCTGTCGCCCATCTCCGAACCGCCCGTCATCGCCAGCGGTTAGTCTGACAACAGCGTTTGTACGGCTCTGATACCCCTTGTTGGCCCACAGGATCACCGGCTCAGGTGAGTTTCCCACTCACCGGTCTTGCCGAGCACCCGCTAGTGTTGCCGAGCACCCACTAGCCGTGCCGACCACAAACAAGCATTGTCCGCCCCCACCCACTATGGCTAGAGCTTGAAGAAGAAGGGAGAACAGAGCATACACACACAGCAGAGACATCGGCGTTGGCCGGAGCCCTGTACAGGAGATGGCAAATCTGAACTCTCTTTACTGAGTTGCCGTGGTAGCCTATTTATACAACTCTATCCTTCTAGTCCTAGTACAACTGCCATGCTGCTATAGGAACTAGATAACATACAGGGCTGACTCTGCGCCGGCCTCTGCATGTGCCTACAGTGCTGCTGGTGAGCCGTGCGGTGCCTGCACCTACAACAGCTACAGTACCACAGCAGGGAACCCTTTTCGACGCCGCCTTCCCTTACTGTGTTCACACAAGGTAGCAGTGGATTATCTAACATCTAGGGCCATGGCCCTAGGCGTGGCCCAAAAAGTCCCTTATAGTATATGTAGTTATCCGGCTTGGTTCTAGATATTGGGCCAACTGTGTACACCCCAAACGACCCAGCATCTAGTATAGAGATAAAAGAGGCAGAGTATTAGAACCGGACCGGTGAGGCCATCGGTTCACTGGTCCAACCAATAAGAACCAGTTCAACCGCCGGTTCCATAGTTTTGGACCAGACGAATTGAACCGGTCGCGAAATATATTGAACCGGAGCAATATATATACATATAGTTGACTTATAGTATAGAAAAATAAGCACATAAATATTTTAATTGTATAATCACAATAGCTGCACTCAAAAATTAATGTGGCGTTTGAAATCATAGTCATAATATATAAGTTCTTACTTCATAATTCAAATTCAACAAACAGTTTTACACTCAAACACAACTTACCAAGTACTAAATAAATAGTACAGATCGACACCCACAATCACAAGAGCATAACAACTGCAACTCGGAATCAGTCAATTTTAAGGATCTGAGAACATGAGATTGAGAAGTCTTAGTACTATACTAACTACTAGTAGGAGTAAGTACTAACCGTTAGCCATAGTAGACGGGACGGGAGATAGCTGCTGTCGGCGGCCCGACGTCCCTACGCGGCTGCGCCCGCCCTGCAGCCATCTGGGCACAAGCTCACCATTAGACAGCAGAGGGCACCGACTATTGGAGCAGAGAAGCAGGGACCAGGCCACCAGGGAGCACCGGATCAGGCAAGCTGCAGCCTGCAGCAGCCGCGCCGCCGCAGTGCCGCACGCAGGATACGCTCGCCCGCCGCACCTTGTCCTTGCCCACCTCTGCAGCCCTGCAGGAGCAGGATCCGCCCGCTTCGGCCGCCCGTTGCGCGCACCCTCCTTTGCACCGCGTCCTGTGACCCACCGCCGCTGATAGCTGCCTGCGCGCGCCGCTGCCAGGAGCAGAGCCGCCGCCGCCGCCCCGAACCGCGACGAAAAGGAAAAGGTGAATTTTTTCCCTCCCTCAGCCGGTAAACATCACCCATTTTCACCGATTTACATTAATGCCCCTAAGTAGATAAGGTTGTCCAGAGTGCACAAAGGGGTAACTTAAAAAAAACCACCGGTTTGCATGGAACCGGCCAGTTCACCGATTCCTAAAAAACTGGCCGGTTCAACCGGTTTTTACCGCTTTGATTTCATAGATGGTCTTTTAAGTGAACCGGACCGGTCTAGGCTTTGGTTTGGTCTTTTAGCGGTCTGACCGCCGGTCCGGTCCAATCCTAATAACTATGATCGTGAGCGCGGCCGCGGCGCCCGTCTCCACTCGGCCGTTCCTCATCCTCGCTTCCTTTCCCACTCCGCGTTCTGAGTCGCTGCTAACCCTAGCGCCGGCGGCCGTCCTTCACCGAGCACCAAGCGCAGGTCCGCCCTCCACCCTTGCCCATTGGCTGCTGTCCTCTCCCGCGGTCTCGCCGGACGTTGGTTCTCCAAGCGCTAGTCCTCCCGGCCCCGGTGCCACTGCTCTGCCACCCAACACGGCGGCGGCCGCCTGGGCCTGGCCGCAGTTGCATTCCGCACGGCCACACTAGATGGCCCCACGCCTGGCAGGCCAACATTTTGGCGCAAGCAGACGTTAACAGCACCACACAACAGGCAGGTGCAGGCCACGGGCGCCTCTATCTCTATGGTCTGCTCGAGCACAGAGTACTAGTCTGTGCCTCTGTCCTCTGTTAGACTATTATTACTCGCCGATTGCAAGAGGATTAGCTGACCTAAGCCTTATATCAGTTATGTTGTGTATTCTAGCATGGAATTGAGATATCATCTGAATTTATGCATTTATAAGCTAGTTTATTATCTATTGTTGTTAGGTCCGGTGTGGTTAGTATTTAAACCGATGTGGAACATATATGCACTTTAATAGTGGCCCTAGGCATTAAAATCGACGATCTCCGCCACTCCTAGGCGACTTGAGTGGGTTAGGGCGTCGGGATCGCCTAGTGTGCAAATCCTGTCTCCTTCCTTATTCCCCTCCTTGATCCAAGTCCTTCGCTGGTAGGTTTCCGGCCCTGCTGATCGGTCTAGCTCCTTGATGGATACAATACACCTGCCGTACGTTACTCTCTGCAGCAGTACGTACTACCACAGCCAGTGGATGGATGGATCGAGCTGAGATGCATGCACTAATTATTCGCAATCATGACAGTTATTGTGTGCATGACGACCGCAGTGGTGCATGGAATGAATTCGTCGGCGTCTTGCATATCTGGGCACAAAGCCCGAGCCCGTGAGCCCGGCACGGAGCCCGCTATTTAGGCCCGGCCCTAGCCCGGCCCAGCCCGAAGGTCAATGGGCCCGGGCTGGCATGGCACGGGGGTGCAGGCCATGCTTGGGCCGCACCCTAGGCCCACAGGCCGGCACGGCACGGCCCGCAAAATAACGGCAGGCCCGTAGCGGCCCAACGGCAAGCAGGCGGGCGGCCGCCGGCCCAAGAACTCCCCCCTCCTCCCCATATATAAACCGCGACCCCCCGGCCCCCAGCCCCCCACCCCCACCCTAACCCTAACCCCATTCCCCTCCCAACCGCCGCCGCACTCGACACCCGCTCGGTCGCTCGTCGCTCTCGCTCGTCGCTACTCGCCTCCTCTCGTCGATCCATCTTCGGCTCACATGTGGAGATGTCTGGGTTTTAGGCAGCTGACGTTGCAACTTGCTCGAAACTTTCTCAATTTTTTACCAGGGCCTCCACATGTGATAACAAGACACATCGACAAGTTTCGTGATTTTCGGACATCGTTTGGATTTTATATAATTTAAATAAACTTCCCCCGCGAGTACATCGTCATGTTACGACAACATGATGCGCGACATTTCATGCCACTTCCTGCATACGGCCTCGACATAGCCTAAATATCATGAATACTATTTTTTGAATGACCAAATTCCATTATTTCATATACCTACAGTTCAAATTTGGAATAGTCGGAAAAATTCAATGAAACGAAAAAATTAAGGAAATATAGTTAAAAAACTCATAATTGTCCCAAAGTTTGAAATAGGGATATATTTACTGTAGCAAGTCCCCACAAAAAAAATGGGGTCAAAAAAACAAAAAAAAAATTGGCGGGTGCCACCCCGGGCACCCGGCAAAGAAGCCTTTGCCGGGTGCCAGGTCATGGGGCACTCGGCAAAGAAATTAAAAAAAATAAAAAAATTCTTTGCCGGGTGCCGTCATCACCTCGCACCCGGCAACGGCCCATGACTAAAAAGGCCGGCCCACGTCCCAACCCTAACCTATTCCAGCAGACGGTTCGACCCCGCGCCTGCGCTCCGCCGCCGCCGCCCTCGCGCTCCGCCGCGCCCGTGCCTCTCCCGCGCCTTGCTCTGTCGCCCAGTCCCGGCGACCCCGCGGCGCCGGCACCGGCAGCCCAGCGCCCGCGCGAGCCGCGCCCACGCCCGGCGGTGCTCGCCCCGGCGGCCGGCCGGCGCTCCCGCCCGGATCCGGCGGCCCCGCGGCCGCGGCCCCGCCCCGACGACCCCGGCGGCGCTCGGTCGGCGCTCCTACCTGGCCCCGGCGCCCCAGCCTCGCCGGCCGCGGCGGCCACGCGGCCCCACCTCGTCGGCCGTCCCCGACGAGGCCGGCTGCCCGTGGTCCGGCCGCCGGGCTCCTCCCGCCGCCGGCCAGCAGTAGAGGAGGTAGGTGGAAGAAGGGAGGAGGAAGGAAGAAGAAGAAAAAGAAGGGGGAGGAGGAAGAGGAAAAAAGAGAAGGGGAGGAGGAGGAAGAGGAAGAAAGAGAAGGGGGAGGAGGAAGAAGAGGAAGGTGCCGACCCGACCGCCCGTCGATCCCCACGCCGTTCCGACCGGCCGTTGATCCTCGCGCTGCTGCGGTCATCCCCGCCATCGTCGCCGGCCCTCGCTCTTGCCGTTCTTGCCGCCAAGGTAAGCCCTACCCTTGTAGTGTTAGTAGTGTTAGTAGTAGTTAGTTGTAGTGTTAGTAGTAGTAGTTAGTAGTTTTAGTTGTAGTGTTAGTTGTAGTAGTTAGTAGTATTAGTTGTAGGGTTAGTAAATAGTAGTAGTTAGTAAGTAGTAGTGGTTAGTAGTAGTAGTTGTTAATAGTTAAGTAGTTCTTACTATTAGCATTTTTAGTAGTTAAGTAGTTGTTAGTAGTAGTGTTAGTAGTAGTTGTAGGGTTAGTAGTAATTGTTGTTG
Organism: Miscanthus floridulus; assembly: GCF_019320115.1. Taxonomy (NCBI): domain Eukaryota; kingdom Viridiplantae; phylum Streptophyta; class Magnoliopsida; order Poales; family Poaceae; genus Miscanthus; species Miscanthus floridulus. The sequence goes on from NC_089593.1 coordinate 76,575,199, forward strand.
TACTACTTCAATACTTTCATGTGCATGGAAAGAGAACTAAAGTACATGGCTCCTCTTGATATATTGGTGGTTGTTGGCCTTCGTGTCCATGTTTGGTATATATGTGGTTGTTGGCCTTCGTGCCATGTTTGGTATATATGTGGTTGTTGGCCTTCGTGCCATGTTTTTTGCAGGTTTTGGGAACCTCCCAGTGCAGGGGAGGTGCTGCCGAAATTTTGAGTTGACACTAACCATTTTTGCCCTTTTTTGCAGGAGGAGGACCTGTGGGAGGGACTCGGCGACCCCGATCGTCTTTGTCGGCGTTGCGGGTCTTCCTGCACCGCGTCGACTCGCCACTGCACTGACTCTCCACCGCCCCGCTACCCGGACCTCACCTCCACCCTAGGTATAACCCCTCTATCCGTATGTGGTCTTTGGTCGCGTAACCTAGTTAGGTGTCTCCCGTTCGAAAGAGATACGGTCGAAGATATGCGGACCTTTGCATATCTGCGACCGTATCTATTTCGGATTGTCCACGCTTTTTGGACAGCCCGCGGATGCGTAGTTGAGGTTAGTTTTCATGCTCCGCTCCGGTTCGAGACGGTGTTTCGGCATCACCTCTCCGTTGTTCTCCGGATACACACTCTCCCTTGCAGGACGTGTGTCGGGAGAACGGCGGGGAGGTGCTGCCGAAATTCCATCTCGGATAGGAGCGGAGCATGGAAAGTAACCTCATCTACGCATCCGCGGGTGGGATTAGGACCTATCCTCACCTATTAGAGAGTAGGGACACCGCGTAGATGCAATTGATGGTCACCTGTGGTGATGTTATATATGCTAGAGGATGGAGGACCGTCAGTGGATATACACGGGCCGGACAAGTCAGGGTGATGCCAGCTATGAATGGATGCAGAAGACCGATCGTTTCTTGAATCGTGCATTTGGCAAGGCCGCAAAATTCCTGAAAATGGCTTTGTATCCCTGCAGCAAGTGTGGTAACAGGAGAATGCTAGACAAGGAACTCATGGGTACACATCTGCACAAGAATGGGTTTACGCCGAACTACACCCGGTGGGTCCACCATGGTGAAGCCGATCGTATGAGAGAGGAGGTGGTGAGACAACGCGTCGAGGCTTTTGATGCTGATGCCGGGGTAGCAGACATGGTAGATGACGTTCACCAAGCATAGTTTGCTGAAGGACGTGAGGAGGCAGAGATGCAGGCAGCCGTAGATGCGTTGAAGTACATGATGGACTCGGCACAGAAACCCCTTCACGCTCATTCTGAGGTCTCCCAGCTGGATGTCATAAGTCGCTTGATGGGGTTGAAGTCCGATTTAAACTAGAGTCAAGAAGGCTTCGATAAGGTGTTGGCCGTGGTTGGCACCCTGCTTCCAAAAAACCACGTGTTGCCGAAGACCATGTACGACGCACACAAGCTCCTTAAAGCACTGAAGATGCCATATGAGCAGATACATGCTTGTTCGAACGGGTGTGTCCTATTTCGGGAAGAACTCAAGGAGGCAAAGTACTGTCCGAAGTGTAAAGCCTCCAGGTTCCTGGAGGTAGAGTCTGGTGACGGTGGTGGCCAGAAGACCCAGCTTAAGATACCCGCCCGAGTCCTACGGCACCTTCCCTTTGTGCCGAGGATTCAAAGGCTATTCATGACCGAGGAAACCGCGAAACAGATGACGTGGAACAAGAATGGCAAACGCTACCATCCTGACAAGATGGTGCATCCATCTGATGGTGAAGCATGGACCAGCTTTAATGACAAGCATCGTTTGAAATCCGATGAGGCTCGTAATGTACGTGTCGCGCTGGCAACAGATGGGTTCAATCCTTATGGCATGATGTCTGCCCCTTACACATGTTGGCCCGTGTTTGTTATCCCCCTCAATCTCCCCCCTGGCGTCGCCTTTCAACGACATAACGTGATCTTGACGTTGATAATTCCCGGGCACCCAGGGAGTAAGATGGGTGTGTTCATGGAGCCTGTGATTGATGAGTTGATCAAAGCTTGGAATGAAGGGGTATGGACATACGACCGAGCTACAAAGGAAAGCTTCAAAATGTACGTTTGGTACCAGTACTCCATGCATGACTTCCTGGCGTATGGGTTATTCAGCGCCTGGTGTGTTCACGGGATGTTCCCGTGCCCAATATGCCAGGAAGCTGTGAGGTTCATTTGGTTGAAGAAGGGTGGTAAGTATTCGTCGTTCGATCAACATCGTCAATTCCTAGATTCCAACCCGGGAACAGTTCCTTGAGGTAAATGAAGAAGAATAATACTGATTCGTTTTGAGATTAAGTAGCTTTCAATTGGTCGTCTTACATCTCAAATTCTTTATGACATGTAGATGATTCCATGGTGGTGCGAGTCCTTTGCCGACTGCTGGGAGATGATCGTGGACAGGTGGTTCACAGAGGGTTATATCCAGGAACACGAAGCCCACCGGGAGCGGGCTTTGCAGGCGACATGCCCCACACACCACCAAGGCAGCCGCAGCCTCGGCGCGTACAAGCAAGCTTGGGTACGTGAATTCATTTTTAGTATTCTGACGCTCCATTCTGCATGTTTCTTCTAATCATCTTGTTGTCTTTCTCGCAGTCGGCGTCGCATGGTGGCCAGCCTTTGTCCACGTTCATGGCGTATGGACTGGCCCGCAAGGGAAAGGCGACTTCCGCTGTCACCTTCAGCCTGGATGACCCACCCGAGTCGTACAGCAACCCGAGCGCCCACACCCGCATCAGCTCCTACGCGTCGGAGGCAAGGTCGGTCCAGGGGCCAGACTGGGATCCGAGCACCGACGACATTGATGGCACGACTATCATGAGGATCGGACAGGGCAAGAAGCATGGGCGGTACTGGCTTGGCGATGGCACCCTCGAGTCCGGCTCTGTTCCCTCCCTCTCCTAGATCCGAGCAAGTACCCCGAGCGGAGGCCCGGCCATACGCCAACGGCCGTCCCCTTCACAGTAGCGGGTCGACGCACTCCAGGTTAGTCCAGTTTAACTCTTCGTACATTGATCTTTACATAACTTAGTTACCTTTACATTACTAAAACATTCGATTGAAATGTTGCAGGCCGAGAACGAGAGGATGGCTCAGGAGCTGCGGGACCTGGCGGCGAGGACCGAGGTGGCCGAGCGGGAAAGACAAGCCGAGCGGGAGAGACAGGCCAAGCAGCTGGCGGAGATTATGATGTTCTTGCAGAACTTTGGGCAAGTAAACGGTGTACCTGTGCCGATGTTCGCTCCAGCGCCGCCACCAGTTGTAGCTAGTCCAGTTAGTATGAATCCATATTGCTTCGACTAGTGCTTTCATTAGATGACCCACTCTAAGCGCCTGAATCTCTTGTCCTTTATGCAGCCTCCGTCGGCGGGTTCGAATAACCCATCTCAGGCGCAAGCAGGCGGTGCCGAGTTTCCTTCACCAGGCACTCAGTTTCCTCCCCACCTTTAGTTTGCATCTCTTTTTCACCGCCTGATGGACATGTGATGCACTGTGATCCACTATCGACTTGTTTCGATGGTAATTGGACCTATTATGTTTGTGATGTCGTGTATGTGAGGTATTGTATTCGCGATGGGATATATATGTGTGGGATTGAGTTTGTGATGAGATGGATGTGATATATATGTGCTATATTGTCTTTGTGATGCTTCAGATGTGATATATATCTTTTATATGCTGTGTTCGTGATTATAGAATCAAAAAACAAAATAAAAAAAATTAATTTTTGAGGCTTTGCCGGGTGCCCTGGCCCTGGCACTCGGCAAAGCTGGGAATTCCTTTCAGAATTCCCAGCTTTGCCGAGTGTCAGGGCCAGGGCACCCGGCAAAGTTTTTTCAAAAAAAAAATTTTTTTGCCGGGTGCCCCATGACCTGGCACCCGGTAAAGAAATTACAAAAAAAAATAAAAAACTCTTTGCCGGGTGCCCTTGCGGTGCGACACCCGGCAAAGAAATTATAAAAAAAATAAAAAAATCTTTGCCGGGTGCCTCCCGGCACGGAACCCGGCAAAGAAAATTTGAAAAAAAAATTAAAAAAATCTTTGCTGGGTGCCTCTGACATGGCACCCGGCAAAGCAAGGGATGATGGAGCCGGTGCCGTAACGACCACTTTTCTTTGCCGGGTGCCGGGTTTGCACTCGGCAAAGTCTTTGCCGGGTGCCCGATAAAAAGCACCCGGCAAAGAAATCTTTGCCGACTAACTTTTTGCCGGAGGCTCTTTGCCGAGTGCTGCACCTGGCAAAGGCTTTGCCAAGTGCAAAGTAGCCTTTGCTGGATGCATTCGGCACCCGGCAAAGCGCCTGAATCCAGTAGTGAATCAAAATAAAAATGGCTGGCCCGACCCGAGGTGCATATATAAGAAGGGTTAGGAAGCGCGTGGTGTGGTAGCTAGGGATATTCCGGAAGAGTTTAGAGCCCAGAGGTCAACAGCCAGATCGACACAACATACAAAGTACTACTACTACTTGTTAGCTCCCCTCTGAAATAAGATCGACATAATAATTCCAGATCCAAATAAGCTTGCTCGTTACTACCTGCCTAGCCAAGTCAAGTAATGGAGCGGCGGATGATGATTCCCTCCGCAGCACTAGGACTCCTGATGATCGCTCTGTCGTGCTGCTGCTGCTGCGTGCCCCGCGTTTCATCCGTTTCTTCCTCGTGCCCAGACTCACGTGAGCTTATTTGAATTAGCTCTCCATCTTGTTGTTCATACGATCTTTCTGCTGCCTGCGCATCTTATCATCAGTTCGTTGCAGGCATACCGCACTACCAGAGAACAGACTTTAGAACGATGTTCTAATTTAGCATTAGCATCGGCATTTTTTGCCTCCGGGACTAAAGGTTCCTTTAGTCCCGGTTGATAATATCAACCGGAACTAAAGGTTCCTGCCCAACGGTCGTCCGCGGGGCAGGGATCTTTAGTCCCGATTTGGATGATGCCCCGGGAATAAAGATTAATCTTTAGTCCCGGTTTGGCCCCCTAACCAGGACTAATTATCCCGGCCTATAGATCAGCTCATTTCTTCCTCTCCGAGCCCGAGCCATTCCATTCAAACTCACTGCCTCTGTTCTTCAGCTTGCTTTCTTGCTCTCTCCCCCTCCATTGGTATTGCTCTTCGAGTTTGGAGGTAATAAACTTAATCCTCTTATGTTTTATCAGTAGCTTATCTTATTTTACGATGTAGATGCATGTGTAACTTTATATGTTGGACTTTATTATGATTTTATGTCATTTTTAGCTCAAAATCACATGATGATTTGCATATATGTTTGGATAAACAAAAGTTAAATTAGTTCATCAAAATCACTTGATAGTTTAGTATTGCTAGTATATGTAGTATATTTCATGGTTTAGTTAGATAAATAAATATTTTTATTTTTTTTAATATATTACTTTAGAAATGAGAAATTTACAATAGTTTGCAAAAATAACTATAGAAAGTAACTTGATATGGTGGATTTGATTATGATTTCTATGTCATTTTTAGCTCAAAATCACATGATGATTTACAATAGTAAAATCACTAGATAGTTTGGTATTTTACTATTATACATAGTACATATTTCATGGTTTAGTTAGATAAATAAATAATCTTAGTTTTGTTTAAATATATTATTTTAGAAAATGTGAAATTTACACTAGTTTGCAAAAATAAGTATAGAAAGTAGATGACAACTGGTACCGGATCCTCGGCCTCTCGTTCGGTTGCGAAATGACTGAGGCTAGAACTCCCTCTCATTATCTACGGCAAGTGTAAGCAAAAGATTGTGATGGAGTACCGAGTCAAGAGACAAGGACCCAACAAGGGTCGTGTTTTCTACAAGTGCCCGGATCGCGATGTGAGTTTCTTACGCATTTGATTATTATGGCTAATTGACCTGCTTTTCTTGAATATTTTTGACTAAATATTTTTTGGCTTTAATTTCAGTGGGAGGGCAATGGATGCTATGGTTGGTACTGGGAGGAAGATTATGCTACATACGTGCAGAATTCGGGTGCGCTTGAGGTAGCGGCTGCTGATGATGAGGCAGTGAGCCAGCAGGAGAAGCTTATTGATATTCAACAGACGAATGATTTGTCTATTTTAGTTGCGTACGGTCACGAAATAATTATGTTACTGAAGTGCATTGTAGTTTTAGTTTGTTTAGTGATAGTTGGGATTGCTTACGTTGTAGCCAGGCTTAGTTAATTAATCAACCGTGTGTGTGTCATCTATGTTGTGTAATAAAATACTTAATTATGTTCAAGGTTTTCATAATTTGTCATGTAATGCAGATTATGTCACGCCATTGGATGTACAATGCCGATCGCCGCTCCCAAGACTTTATTGAGGGCGTGCACTATTTCTTAGGTGTGGCCGAGGCAAATAAGTGGGATGGTTTCATGTGCTGTCCATGTGCCCTATGTAAGAATTTAAAGGAATATTCAAGCTCAATGAGTCTTCATTCACATTTGCTTAAGTCAGGTTTCATGTCAAACTATATATGTTGGACTAAGCATGGAGAAAGCGGGGTCATGATGGAAGAAAGTGAAGGAGAAGATTTAGACATTGATGACATTATTGCTCAGTATGGTGCCTTTGATGATACTACAATGGGGGGAGATGAAGAAGAGGTAGCGGCAGAAGATGATCTCGGTGATGCTCTTGGCGATGCCATTCGTGATGCACAACAAGAATGCAAAAGTGAAAAAGAGAAAGTTAAGTTCGAGCGCATGCTTGAGGATCATATGAAGTTGCTATACCCAACGGCCGAAGAGGGGCAAAAAAAGCTGGGTACAACACTGGAATTGCTACAGTGGAAGGCAAAGAATGGTGTATCCGACAAGGTATTTGGGAATTTATTGAACCTCATAAAGAAGATGCTTCCGAAGCCAAATGAATTGCCCACCACTACGTACGAAGCAAAAAAGGTTGTCTGCCCTTTGGGATTAAAAATCTAGAAGATACATGCATGTCCTAATGACTGCATCCTCTACCATGGCAATGAATACGAGAATTTGGATGAATGCCCGGTATGTAAAGCATCGCGGTATAAGATCAGGCGCGATGATCCTGGTGACGTCGAGGGTGAACAACGTCCTAGAAAGAAAATCTTTGCCAAGGTTATGTGGTATGCTCCTATAATACCACGCTTAAAATGTTTGTTCAGAAATAAAGACCATGCAAAGTTGTTGCGGTGGCATAAAGAAGACCGTAAGGTAGACAATATGCTGAGACACCCAGCTAATGGGTCCCAATCGAGAGCGATAGACAGGAAATTTCCAGAGTTCGCAAATGAGGCTAGAAACTTAAGGTTTGCCTTAAGTACAGATGGTATGAATCCTTTTAGGGAGCAGAGCACTAGTCATAGCACTTGGCCAGTTACTCTATGTATCTATAACCTTCCTCCATGGTTATGCATGAAGCGAAAGTTTATTATGATGCCGATCCTCATCCAAGGTCCGAGGCAACCTAGCAACGACATTGATGTCTATCTGAAGCCATTAGTTGAAGAACTTCTAGTTTTATGGAACAAACCAGGTGTACATGTCTGGGATGAGTACAAACAAGAACACTTTGACCTACGAGCAATGTTGTTCGTAACAATCAATGATTGGCCTGCTTTAAGTAATCTTTCAGGTCAGACAAACAAAGGATATAATGCATGCACACATTGTTTTGATGACCTTGATAGTATATATTTGAAAAGATGTCGAAAGGTCGTGTACCTTGGCCATCGTCGATTCCTTCCTTTGAATCACCAAGTAAGAAAGAAAGGGAAGCATTTGAAAGGTAAGCCAGACCACCGAAAGAAGCCTCATAACCGAACCGGGGAAGATGTACTCGCAATGGTCAAGGATGTGAAAGTAGTATTTGGAAAGGGACAAGGCAGCGAAACTGTTCCCAAAGATGCTAAGAGACACGCACCCATGTGGAACAAGAAGTCCATCTTTTGGGAGCTACCCTATTGGCAAGTCCTAGAGGTCCGCAACACAATCGACGTGATGCACCTGACAAAGAATCTTTGTGTGAACCTGTTAGGATTCATGGGTGTGTACGAGAAGCCAAAGGATTCACTTGAAGCACGCCAGGACTTACAGGGCATGAAAGAACGAGACAACCTTCATCCAGAGAAGATAGATGATGGACGTCATTACTTAAGTCCTGCTAGCTACACGCTTAGCAAAGAAGAGAGGGACAGCATGTTCGAATGTCTAAGCAGCATCAAGGTCCCATCGGGATTCTCCTCCAATATAAAGGGTATAATAAATGTGCCAGAGAAGAAATTCCTAAACTTAAAGTCACATGACTGCCACGTGCTTATGACGCAATTGCTTCCAGTTGCTTTAAGAGGAATTCTACCTCCACATGTACGTCTAGCCACCGTGAAGCTATGTGCATTCCTCAATGCAATTTCTCATAAGGCAATCAATCCAGTGGAACTAGCTACTCTATAGAATGATATGGTTCAATGTCTTGTCAGCTTTGAGTTGGTGTTCCCTCCATCCTTCTTTAATATCATGACACACCTCCTAGTTCATTTGGTGAAGGAGATTAGTATTCTTGGACCTGTGTTCTTACATAACATGTTCCCCTTCGAGAGGTTTATGGGAGTCTTGAAGAAATATGTGAAAGTCCGTTCTAAGCCTGAAGGAAGCATCGCCCAGGGCTATGGAACAGAGGAGGTCATTGAGTTCTGTGTTGACTTTATTCCTGACCTTGCCCCGATTGGCGTTCCCGAATCATGACATGAGGGGAGACTCAGTGGTAAAGGAACTTTAGGGAAGAAAACATATATTGGCATGGAAGACGATTATTTCAATAAAGCACACTACATAGTTCTTCAGAACTCGTCATTGGTGCATCTGTACATCGAGATACATAAGGAGTTCTTGCGATCCAAGTTTCCAGGGAAGACTGAAGCTTGGATTAGGCGTCAGCACATGGAAAGTTTCAGTGGTTGGTTGCGAAAAGAATGTCAAGGCGATAACAATATTGATGAGCAACTGTATTTGTTGGCTAGGCAACCATCGTGGCATATCCTCACGTACCAAGGGTACGAGATAAATGGGAATACATTTTACACAGTTGCCCAAGATAAAAGGAGCACCAATCAAAATACTGGTATTCGCATAGATGGCATAGATCCAAATGGGAATATACAAACATATTATGGCCGCATAGAAGAGATATGGGAACTAGACTACGCACCTAATTTTAAAGTCCCTTTGTTCCGGTGCCAATGGGTGAAACTGGCCGGAGGAGGGGTAACAGTCGACAAAGAGTATGGAATGACAACAATGGACCTCAACAATATTGGGTACAAAGACGAACCATTCGTCCTTGCTGCCGATGTGAGTCAGGTGTTCTATGTGAAAGACATGTCTACAAAATCAAAGAGAGGAAAAAACAAAGACATCAACTCAATGATCAATGAGCCAAAGCGCCACATAGTTCTTTCTGGGAAAATAAATATAGTGGGAATTGAAGACAAGTCAGACATGTCAGAAGATTATGAAAGAAATATCCGAATTCCACCCTTCATAGTGAAGAAAGATCCAAGCATCATGTTAAATGATGAAGACACTCCATGGTTACGACAAGATCATAACCAAGGGTCATACGTCAAGAAGAAATTCACTGTTGTGCCCGCATGATACAACGATGCATGTTTAATATATTATGTTTTAGAGACAGATATTATGTAATATGTTATGACTTCACATTGTAATATGTTTAATATATGTTTCAAATTTCACAAGTGTGTGATATAGTTTTAGAAAGTCTATATGAGATTCAAGAATTTGTGACTAGTGTTTGATAAAACTTTCTCAAATGGGAAAATGAGCTATGTAACAATTGTAGATCTTGCTGAGATGATCAAACTCGGTATTCAGAGTTTTTTCATCTAAGGTCATTCAGTGTCTCATTTGAGCAAGTTTGACCAAGTCAAATTTGGTCAAATGAAAAAACAACACTTTGACTCTAGTATTATGAACTCTAAATGACTTCAAATTGAAAAGTTTTGAATACGAAGTTTGTTAAACTCATCAAGATATACAATTGTTGTTTTGGTCAACTTTCCATTTGAGATAGTTTGGATGGTTCAAATTTGTGATTTTTAAATTTCGACGCCTACAAACTAGTTTTCGGAACCCTAGATTGTCTCAAATTGAAAAGTTTTGAATACCAAGTTTGTTCATCTCATCAAGATATACAATCCTTATATAGGCTATTTTTTCATTTGAGAAAGTTTGAACAAAATATAGTTCAAATTTCACAAGTGTGTGACATAGTTTTAGAAAGTCTATATGAGATTCAAGAATTTGAGACTAGTGTTTGATAAAACTTTCTCAAATGGGAAAATGAGCTATGTAACAATTGTAGATCTTGCTGAGATGATCAAACTTGGTATTCAGAATTTTTTAATCTGAGGTCATTAATATCTCATTTGAGCAAGTTTGACCAAGTCAAATTTGGTCAAATGAAAAAACAACACTTTGACTCTAGTATTATGAACTCTAAATGACTTCAAATTGAAAAGTTTTGAATACCAAGTTTGTTAAACTCATCAATATCTACAATTGTTGTTTTGGTCAACTTTCCATTTAAGATAGTTTGGATGGATCAAATTTGTGATTTTTAAATTTCGACTCATACAAACTTGTTTTTGGAACTCTAGATTGTCTCAAATTGAAAAGTTTTGAATACCAAGTTTGTTCATCTCATCAAGATATACAATTGTTGTTTTGGTCAACTTTCCATTTGACAAAGTTTAGATGGCTCAAATTTATGATTTTTAAATTTCGATGCCTACAAACTAGTTTTCGGAACCCTAGATTGTCTCAAATTGAAAAGTTTTGAATACCAAGTTTGTTCAGCCCATCAAGATATACAATCCATATATAGTCCATTTTTTCATTTGAAAAAGTTGTAGAACAAAAATACTATATTTTCTTTATTTTTATAGGTTCAACAAAAATTTCCTGTCATTTTGGTCAAAAACCGAGAAAAAATTGAAACATTGACGTTACAATAATGTGATAATAAATTTCCTATCAAATAATATTAGTTTTATTAATTTTAAGTTACAAATATATTTTTGCATTAACAAAATACTTAGTATTAGTAACATTTATATTCTATATTCATAAAAGAAATTAAAAACTTTAGGTTACAAAATTTTCCTATTTACAATAAATAATTAGTTAATCAATAGTATTTTTTAAAATAAATATTGCAAAGTATTGAAGTTGCTATAGAATTAATTGATTAACCTAGTATTAAACAAGGAGAACAAAATCAAAATCCCAGGCCTTTCCAATTACTCTGGCGGGCTGCCAAAATTTTCAGGCCTTCAGTTCCGGCCCAGGCCAGGAACCGGGACTAAAGGGTGGGCGGAGTTGTCCGCCCAAAAATACCTTTAGTCCCGGCTGGTAACACCAACCGAGACTAAAGCTCCTTTAGTCCCAGCTGGTAAGCCGAGCCGGGACTAAAGGAGTAAACGGTTGGACCTTTAGTCCCGGTTCGGCTTACCAGCCGGGACTAAAGGAGCTTTAGTCTCGGTTGGTGTTACCAGCCGGGACTAAAGGGTCCCGGCCTATATATATCGAATGGTTCCTGCCTGTTCATCTTCTACTTTTCGATCTACACGTCGATCTTGTCTCTGCCGCGCCCGGCCGTGTCGAGCTCGTCTCTGTCGCGCTGCCGTCGTCGTCTACCCCCGCCCGGCCGCGCCAATCCGCCCGCATCGCTTCCCGCCCGGCGGCCGTACGTCGAGCTCTCGTCTGCCGTGCCGCGCCATCGTCGTCTCGCCCGGCCGCGCGATCTCGCCGTCTCCGCCGTAGTCATACACCTCGCACGAGGTGCAGCTCGGCCCCGTGGCCGGCCAACACGCCCATGCCCGGCCCGCCATCCGCCCCAGCTAGTTTATTTAGATAGTTTTTTAGATAGTTTTTAGATAGTTTTTGATATATATGTTAGATTAAAATGTATTAAAATTTAATTAGTAGTTTATTCTTAGTTTTTTAGTTAGTTTTTTAGATAGTTTTTGATATATGTTAATTAGATTTAAATGTATTAAAGTTTAATTAGTACTTTATTTAGATAGTTTTTTTAGATAGTTTTTTATTATAGTTTTTGATATATTTAGTAATTATTATTCTATCTCTCTCTATATATGTGTTAGATTTAATTTTTTTTAGTAATTGACACATGCATATTTTATTAGTAATTCTATCTCTATATCACATGCATATTTTATTTTAGTAATTCTATCTATATATCACTTGGATATTTTATTAGTAATTCTATCTATATCACATGCATATCTAGAGAGAGATTCTATATGTATACATATGTACTTATTTCCATGTGTTGAGAGAGAGAGAGAGAGAATTGTATCTAGAGAGACATTCTATGTGTTATCACATGCATATCTAGAGATATATACATATGCACTTATTTCTATGTGTTGAGAGAGAGAGAGAAAATTGTATCATTCTATGTGTATATATACATGTACTTATTTCCATGTTTTTGGATCGAAAGTGTTTTTTATTCGATTCCAAAGCCTATACCTTATTATTGTTTATCCTTATGAAATATTATGTGTTATTATATTTAATTGGATTTAGTAATTCTATATGTGTTATCACATGTACTTATGTTATGTGCCATAGTAATTCTATCTATGTGTTATCTTGAAGATACAAATGGCTGCTCTGGATGATAACTTGAATGATGGCATAATGGCGGATATTATCAACGCCGGCACCAATGCGGATGTAGATGACACGAGTCAGTACTTTGCTGATTATGAGGATATCCTGACTATCCCGGTGGTTGAAGATCAACAAATTGTCGCGCAAAAAAATACTGGCGAGGTATATTCGATTATCTATCATCTCTTATAGATGCATACGTACGCATATTTGTTGTTAATCGTTGTGTTTCTACTCATGTAGCCGGTCTCTGGATCTACATCAACCACCGACAAGAGTAGGAAAGTCCGAGGGCCAAAAAAGCCATTAGAGGACCGTTTCATAATATCAGAATTCGACACCGACACCGGCAAACCATTGGGACCACATGCTCAGACATATGTCAATCAATGTGGGTTCATTGTAAGGGATAGGATCCCAGTTAGTGCTCGTGAATGGAAGCAGAAGATATCCGCTCCTAATGTTAGTTTTGTATCTGATCGTGACAAGAACCTAGCTTGGAGAGATATCACTCAGCATTTCACATTACAAGCAGATGATGCTTTGAAGGAGCTAGTGAGGGATTGGACAATGAAGAAGATGGCAACATTGTTCCAGAGTTGGAAGAAGACATTGTATAAAAAGTTTATCTTGACGAATGATACGTCGGATTTCAATGCTAAGGCGTTTGTCAAGTTGGAGTCCCATTGGGATGACTTCGTACAATACAAGACATCTCAAGAGAGTGAGGAACGTGTGATGAGGAATCAGCAGAATGCCTGATAGAAGCAATACCATCATCGCATGGGATCAGGTGGTTATAGGAGTGTTATTCCCAAGTGGCAAAACCTAGAAGCAGAGATTACTACCAAGGGAATCATACCTGAAACAATAGAGAAGAACTAGCCTCAACGCACGAAGAATTGGTTCTACGCTCATGGGGGAAGCCTAGACCCAGACACTAGCAAGCTAATTTTCGGCCAAAAAATTGAGAGAGCAACACAGAGACTAGCTCGTGCTAGGGAAAGAAGCTGATAGTGGTGTTTTCAAGCCCAACAGAGAGAAGGATGAATTGGCATATGCCCTAGAGAATCCTGAACACGGTGGTCGAACAAGAGGCTATGGGGCGATTCCGTGGCTACAAGCATTCCCAGTAGACAAGGATACCTACAGAAGCCACCAGAGAAAGAAGGATGAGGAGGCAGACCGAATCCGTGTATTGGAGCAATTTGTTAATGAGTCACGACAAGCATTGCTTGAATCATGTGAACGAGAAAAATCTCTTGAGGCAAGAATGCAGGAGGAGATCAAGAGGCAAGTGCAGCTAGCAATGAGTCAAATGCAATCGCAATCAACGCCGGGAGTCACCATAAGCCCCGTTGGTCAGATGAAAAGCAGTTGTGCTTCCACGGAGCTGCTAGTTATTCAAGATGACGCTGGGTTGCGCTTCCCTATTGATGACATTACCGAGCCTCTAACAACATGTGAGCTGCACATTCCAGATGGTAATAATGCATCAATCATGGTGGCTGTCGGGGTTGTATCTCTAATAGACCGAATGAAGACACCAAGAATCCATGGGTCAGTTATTCAACCTGGATATGCTAGCGTCTCGGTCGATAGAGTGCTCAAAGGTTACAGCAATGTTCCTCTTGACATTGAAGGCGGTGATGGGGAGAAGACACTAGGAGAAGCAGAGAAGACATTTATTCAATGGCGCAAACGCTTCATCATCATTCCTGGGGCGCCACCGCTTCCCCTACCTCACCCTAGGTACGAATGAAAGTGAATGAAATATTATTTTCCATTAATTTTATATTGGCTTCAAAAATAATTGACTCACAACTTGTTTTTGTAGCAGGGTCTCCCCTTAGCCTAGCCCAATCATTCATTCCCCATCTCATCACAGCGTCGCGGGGGGCGAGACGACTTCATCCCCACGGCGATCTCCAACTCCTACACCGGCCCCATCGCCTCCACAACGATCTCCAACTCCTACACCGGCCCCACCGCCTCCACAACAATCTCCAACACCTCCATGCCGATCTCCAACACCGCCCCCACCCCCTCCACAGCGACGCACTACAGAGACGTCTAAGGTCCCGGCGGCAAAGAAGACCCCAAAAAAAGAGTTATTTCTCAAGAAATACTTCCTGAAAAGACTGATGAGCAAATAGCAGCTGAAGAAGAAAAAAAAGTGAAAGATTTTTTTATAGATATAAAAAAGCAGAGACAAGCGAAGCTTAAGGAGAAGCCGTACTTTTACATACCACGAGATCTGCTGAGGCAGAAGGTCGAAGCTCACAAGAAAAAGATGCTTGAAGTTCGTAAGCCTCCGCCACTATCAGACTATGACCGCTCCCTCGTGAAGTCACATGATGCAGATAAGAAAAGGAAAAGAGCATCGAGGAAGGATGTCCCACAGCTCGGACAACAGAAGCAACCAATGCAAAATCTTGTTGTTGCTAATGAATATGGTTCCAACATAGAAGTCTATCGACCAGGCAACTCTGGAGAAGTGTCGGTTCAAGACCTTAATGCTTTTTTTGAACTAACTGGTTTAACCTTGGATCAATTGACGGGCAAAGCTCCAATCCAGAACCTGGAAGTTGATACCTGGAAGACTTATAAATTTGGCAAAAGTCTGTACAACCCTGCGGCTCTGAATGAATTGGGTACGCAAATATACTTGCTCAACAAGTGGTACATGCAGGCATGTGGCAGGGGTGAGGAGTGGATATTTGTCAGAATTAGAGACCATCATTACTTCCGTGGCGATGATATCTTACATATTAGTTTTGAAGAATTGCATCAACTATACCACATGGACGCTCTGGACAAATCAATCATTAGCTGCTTTTGTTTGTAATTGATTCTTACTTTTATTTAATAAACTCACTTCCATGCGTACATGTATATAATTATCCTCACATGTAACTTATATTTATATACAGATTCCAGATGTCAGAGCTCCAAAGAATACAAGACACCAGTGTTGGCTTCATTGATCCTTATATCGTATTCAAAACCGATATTATTGTCAAGGAGCAGTGGGTATCTGAAGCACAGAAGAATATCATGAGGTTCTTCGTGAAGCAGCACGACAAGACAACAATACTTTTCCCGTATAACTTTCAGTAAGTGTTAATAATAATGTAATCTACACATTTTATGTAATATCAATACAACTTATATGCATGTACGTGTGTGTATAAACCAATGCAGGTTTCACTGGATACTCATTGTCATTGAATTAAACTCAAGTCGGTTAGTAATCTTGGACTCGTTGAGAAAAGAGCGGACACTATACCAAGATATGATAGACATTATTCAGGGGTAATTTCGATCTCTCGTGCACAACTATTATTGAATAGACTTTGCCATAATTTATTAACGATCGTACATTATTGGTCGCACAGGGTTTGGAAAGAGTTTATTCGGCAACACCGCAAGGATTGCAAGGCACCACTTAATGTAGTTGAAATACCAGTAAGTTGTACTATATATACTTCCCCACGTGTTTAATTACTATATCGTACTTCAATTTACGTGTGAGATGATGAGAATAATCTTCTTCTCGTACAGTGGTGTTTGCGGCAGCAAACAGGTAATAACTTGTGTGGATACTACGTTTGTGAATTTATCACTGCACACATAAGAAGAACTCCTGAAGATGTCCTCAGAGTACGTATATATCAATTTTTATTTATTTTTAAATGAATATATATATATATATGTATTAATACTTTTTCTTTTATTTCAAATGCAAGACTGAATGGTTGAAACAAAGGGTCATGCAAAAAGACCATCTGAAAGCAGTTCAAGAGTCAATAGCAGGATTTCTTCTAGAAAAAATGCTAAATCCCAACGGCGAGTTCTACTTTGATCCTAAGGAATAAATGATGTAAATTAAATGTTTATTGATATCGTTATTTTCGAGAACAAGATTATGAAAGTGTTGTATATATACATATATATATCTATAATATATATAGTTTCATACTTTATTCAAATATAATAATGCTCGAGATGAGAATTAGATGTAATTATATGCGTGCGTGTATTTATATTAGCAGCGTAGAATCCGTACATAAAAATATATTATATATTAAACAAATATATGTAACTGAACTGAAAACAAATTAAACAAAAAAAAGAAAAAGAAAATGAACCTTTAGTCCCGGTTGGTAACATCAACCGGGACTAAAGGTCCCTCTTTAGTCCCGGCTCGATGACCCAGGACTGAAGGTTCCACCTTTAGTCCTGGGATCGTTGTCCCGGCGCAGTAACCGGGACTAAAAGTTATTACCGCCCGGAACAACAAGGCCATCCTGTAGTAGTGCCGGTGGTGCTCGGGAAATCTTCCCTCACCTTCTGTGACATGGTAAGCGGAAGTAGCTGCTGCCATGCCGAGGAGAACGCGGTGCTGAAGCAGGAGTTCGAGGCGATGAGCATTGCCGATGCTTCCTGCGCCGCCATAGTCAAGCACATCCTCTGTGCGAGGTATTGCAAAAGAGGTTGCTCGTCAATATCGCCGCCGTCGTTAGTTTATGCGCTTTTATTTCCTTGTTAATTTTCTGCTTCTTTTTTCTGTTTCATTCATGTGCTTTTTCAAGCATTCTTTTCCCCCTTCTTTCGGTTGGCTTTCTTGCTTGTTCATATCATTTCAAGCTCAACAGCCCAAACCCTAATTCTTGTCCGCTACCGGTACGACCACTGCCAAACCTCCGACCAGATAACGGCCAACAGATTAAGATCCAAATCCCCGTCGGTTCGCTTTTGCGCTGGGTCGCCGGAATCGGTACCTCCAGCCGCAAGCGAACAACTGACTTCCACGTCCAGGTGCGTGCATCCGGGTCACCCCGGCCTGATCCGCAGCCCGGACTCATCACCGCATACAGCTAACCTGCAGGGTCCAGAGCTGCCCCGGCCGGTGTCGTTGACACCATCTAGCGCCGTTGATCTTCCCACCGTGGGCCGCCACAGCCCCTCCCATCCGATCGACCGATGACCGATGCAAGCCCAGCCTCCGATCCGCACGGTCACACGCACGTTGATCTCATGATCTGTCCGATAGCCGGCCGCTGGCAAAACTGGCAACGTCAGTGCTGTAGAGTATGACGACGACGTACGTACGTGAACCCGTAATACACTACGTCAGATTTACACATTACTGCCGGCATCATCATTGTCGTATTTATGAGAACCGGCAGTGATATACCTTCACTACCGGTTATGAGCTTGAAAATGAAAAAATGATTGGGGCTGAGCTAAAACCGACAGTGAAGGACCACATCACTGTCGGTTTGTGTTTTGAACCGGCAGTGTTTTGGCGGGCACTCATCACTGCCGGTTTAAGTCAAGAGCCGATAGTGATTGGGCTCTATCACTGTCGGTTTTAGCCAAGAACCGACGGTGATAAGCTTACAACAGAAAAAGGCTGCAGCCGTCCTCTCCTTCCTCATCTCTTCCTTCCCGAGAACAGAGGCGCGCGTTTGGACCCTTCCCTCCATTGTTGCGGCTGCTCTTCACCATGAAGCTAGTGCTTGGATTTTGAAGAATGGCTTGATCTTTTTGCTTTAAGGTTAGTAACAAACATCAACTCCTTTGATTTTGTTGCTTAATTAGCTTCGTTTTGATGGCAACATTGCTTGATTTCGTTCTAGTTCTTTCTCCATTCTAGAGAGCACTTTTCTAATTGAACATTTGTGTAAGGCTCAAATTATGGTGAATCCAATATCCAAAAGGTTGGTGTCTATGAACACATTTAAATTCCTAGCTAATTATTCCATGGTGGTCAAGATCATCATTGTTAGTATGTGATGCTATAATTAGTTCTTAGAAGTAGAGTAGAATAGTTGTTCTTCAATATTGTGCAATAATTGTTTTTTACTACGATTTTTAATTTACAGGGTCGGGGCTACCAATTTTAATTTTCAAATAATTAGTGTACAATAATGTTTTTCAAAAATGGTACTTTCGAGCTACAATTGTTGTTCATGAAGCTCGATTTCTTATTAATTCTTTGTAATTACTGTCTCAGTATTTTTTTTTGTGCAAAGATGGATCGAGAGTGGATGCATCTGTCCCGAACGGACAAGCGGTACATGCATGGCGCCAGTCAGTTTATCACCGATGCAAAGCCCATGCTAGGAATGGAAACCCTGTCTTCTGCCCATGCAAAGATTACAAGAATCATAGGAACTTTCGTCAAATTGAGTCTATACAATCGCACTAGATTACCAGGGGGTTCATGCCAAACTATATGATATGGGCTATGCATGGCGACGTTGGTGTGAATGTTCTGTAGGAAAACGATAATGATGTGGACATACCTGACGTAGCCATCCACGATGCTGACGAGGAACCCGGTGTCAACACGGAACCTATGACCACAGTTAATAATGTGTTTAGGAACACGCTAGCTGACGACACCGAGGATAACGATGGCATTTCTCAGCTGCTACGTAATGTAGAGACCGGATGTCTTAGTGAAAAACAATTAAGAAAGCTAGAGAAAATGAGACAAGATGGCAAAACACCATTGTATAGGAATTGTCCAATGAGCAAACTGGAAGCCGACATCATGCTGTTAGAGTTTAAATCGACAAACGGATTGAGCGATAAAGGCTTCGATCAGTTGTTAGGTATAATAAGGAAAATGCTCCCAGAAAAAAATAAGTTGCCAGAAAAGACATACTTGGCCAAGCAAATAATCTGCCCCATCGGCCTCGAGGTTGAAAAAATCCACGCGTGTTCCAATGATTGCATATTGTACTGTGGAGAAAATACAAAGACTTGAACAAGTGCCCCAAGTGTGAAGCTCCACAGTACAAGGAAGGGCCGTCAGATGAGGGTACCAAGACCAGATGAGGTCCCATAAAGGTCGTTTGGTATTTCCCTATAGCTCCCCGGGTGCATAGACTGTTTGCATGTGCAAAGTCAGCTAAACTGTTGCGCTGACATGGCGAAGCGAGCGTAAGAAAGATACAATGATGAGGCACCATGCCGATAGGCATGACTGGAGGACTATCAATACTATATTCTATAAGGACATCGATGGAGAGGTAAGGCACCTTTGGTTTGCTTTGAGCATAGATGGGATGTATCCTTTCGACCAGGTTAGAAGCAATCATAGCACCTGACCAGTGACGCTCTGTATATACAACCTTCCACCTTGGGTCTGTATGAAGCGGTCATACATCCAGATGCCACTACTGATCCAAGGGCCAAGGCAACCTGGGAATGACATCGATGTGTTTCTGGAACCAGTGATCGATGAACTAGTGGAGATGTTTAAAAAGGGTGTGCCGGATGTTTGGGACGAGTACAAAAATGAACATGTCATGATCAAGGGAGTACTTATCGCTACAATCACCGACATGTTAGGTCGAGGTTCGTTGTCCGGAGAGAAGACAAAAGGCTATACTAGATGTGTCGAGTGCTTGGACGACACCGATGCGGTAAATATGCCAAATAACTCAAAGATAGTTTATATGGGACACTGTAGGTTCCTACCTAAGGATCACCCTTACTACATGAACAGAAAAGATTTCAACGGTAGTATTGAGAAACACTTAGCTCCAAAATATCGAGACGAGCCTGCGATACTTCGAGAACTCAACAAACTGGAGGTTGTCCTTGGCAAGGGGGACAATGCAATAGCAGCGCCTGATGGGAGCGTTTGGAAGAAAAAATTGGTTTTCTGGAAACTACCTTACTGGCCATTTCTGAGTGTACGCCACTGTTTTGATCCCATGCACATCACTAAAAATATGTGCGCTAACACTCTTAACACCTTGATGGACACCGGGGGACATCGAAGGATTCACTAGTCACACGCCTAGACATGCAACACTTGGGAATCAGGAAGGAGCTGCATCCCGTGGAGCTAGAGAATGGCCAGTTCAAACTTCCGATTGCATCATGGACATTGAAGAAGAAAGAAAAGCGTGCGCTTATTTCTTTCTTCAATGAACTCAAAGTCCCGACAGGCTACTGTGCGAACCCGAAGAGGCTAGTGAACATGAGAGAACTCAAGTTCAACTATGGCCCTATGAAGGCCCATGACTATCATATCATTATGACTCAGCTACTCCCTGTTGCCCCACGTGGTATCCTCCCTCCAAAGGTCCGCGCCCCAATCATAAAGTTTTGCTCGTTCTTCAACGCGATCTCAAAAAAGGTCATTGATGTGTCCACGCTAGAGCAGCTGCAGTGGGACATAGCCGAAACTCTCGTTAGGCTTGAGATGCATTTCTCGCCGACTTTACTTTGATATCTCATTGCATCTGCTCATTCATCTTGTTGACCAAATTAGAGCCCTTGGCCCAATGTACCTGCATCAGATGTTCCCTTTCGAAAGATTGATGAAAGTTTTTCAGGAGGTATGTTAGGAACAGATTCAGGCCAGAAGGGGGCATGGTTGAAGGATGGTCAACGGAGGAGGCCATTGGGTTCTGCACATATTATCTGGACATCAAAAGGGTCAGAGTTCTAGAATCTCGTCACGAGGGAAGACTACGTGGCAAAGGAACGATCGGGAAAAATCTGTTACAGTAGAGGACCCTATTTATTTCAGACAGGCACAATTCGCCGTTCTCCAGCAAGCCGAGGGTGTGATGCCATACATTGACGAGCATAGGGAATCGTTGCAAACTCTGTATCCGAGCAGGTCACAGGCTTGACTGGATAAAAAAACATAAGGAGGAATTTGTTAGCTGGTTGCGATGTCGCTTGCTTGGAATAAAGTTGGGTAATGAACTGGATGCCTTAGCCAAGGGACCTTCGAGTACATATCTTAAGTACCAAGGGTATGAGATCAATGGATTCATATTTTACACACAAAAGTAAGATGGAAAGAGCACATACCAAAATTGTGGTGTTCGTTTTGATGCTCGCGACGAAAACAGCAACATGCAGGCAACATACTATGGTTTCATAGAGGAGATATGGGAGCTAGCCTACGGTCTGTTGAAGGCAACTCTTTTTCGCTGCCAGTGGGTCTGGCACGAGGAAATCAACACTAACAGCGAAGGGTTCACTACCGTTGATCTCACTAAGACCGCATACAGAGATGACCCCTTCGTCCTTGCAAGAGATGTTGTGCAAGTCTTCTATGCAAGGGACAACAAGACAAAAGGAAGGCTAAAAGTAGTCCTAGAAGGGAAAAGGAAGATTGTCGGTGTCGATGGAGTGACAGACGAAGAAGACTACATGGGCTATCAGAAAATGCATCCATTCGGGGCGAACGTACCCCTACCTATTCTTCAAGAGGGTGACAAACCTGCTTACGTACGAATTGATCACAATGAGGCCCTCATTGTTGATGCACCTAAAGATAGTTAGATTGTTGTTAACTATATAATCATTAATGCAGACGTTGTATCAGTAATTCACACTGAATATTTAATTTATATTTTATGCGCATCTCTACAATTTAATTATTGACTATGTAATCAAATATTAAGATGATGTTCACAAAACACTATTATTTAATAATTATAGACCATTAATTAATTATCATAGAATTAAATAATCAAGACACAAATTTTTGTGTTATTTTAGAATATAAACTAACTGCATTATTTCTATTAATAAATAAATAAAGAAAAGCAAACTAACCAAACTCCCTATCCTAGCTCAGCGGTTAAGGCCGCGCACTCTGTACTCTGTGACCCGTGCTCGAATCCTAGGCGGGTCAAACTTTTTTGATTTTGCATTTATTATTTAGTAGTGCATTACGATGGGATAAAAGGAAAAAATAAAACCATTCTAACCGAACTCCCTATCCTAACTCAGCGGTTAAGGCCGCGCAAATAGGTCTTTGTTATCGTATATGGAATTTTAGTGTAAAGTCTTTGTTATCGTATATGTAACTTATTTATAATTTTTTTGTAATTTTTTATGTATTTTATTACTATCTAAATAAATATATCGTTGTTGTTAAAACTTTCCCGCTGTAGTATCTAAATAAATATGTCCTTTACATATATGCACCTTCATTGTTGGTTCTATTTAGAAACCGGCAGTGATAGTCACCTTCACTGTTGGTTCTATTTAAAAACCGACAGTGATAGTAACTTTCACTGTCGATTCTATTTAAAAACCGGCAGTGATGTCCATGCCCCCCTATATAAAACAAACTGCAGGCCACATACATCTATCCCACTCACACACGAACTCTTTCAGTCTCATTTCTCATGTTTCACTCTCACTTCTCAAGACATCCACTCTCTCTCTACGTGATTTGGTCATAGCTCCTGTATTTTCAATGGTATTGATATGTTGTCTTCTCCAATATTCTATCTATATTCATTTGATCTATATTTATATTCATGTTTCTTTGCATTCTACATTTATATATATTCTTATTCCTTGCATTCGATCTATATTTAATTATGTTGCCACATTTTACTTGGAAGAATTTTTTGTGCATATATTTTATGTTCATATTTTTTTTGCATTTTATCGATCAGGTGGTATGAACAACGGACCTCCCCCACCACAAGAACTAGGTTTCCACTCTGGCGATGAGTCATTCGCTCCTAATGTGGCCATTCCACGGTTCCCTGTAACAGCTATTGTATGAAATATTTTCCAATATCTTTTGTTTTTTTATGCTAACAAATAAGTGTAATTAGTTTAATATCATTATTGTATGCATATATGTCGCAGACTATATCCCCAATAGATTGGCCGCGAACAGCACTTAGCTGGTTCTTTATCTCGGACATCGTCGAGAACACGGCATCTAATGCAAGTGGTCGGCTATGGACGTGTGAACTCAGTTTTTCCATCCCTATGAGGGGTTCAAATCATCGGAACCATATCCACGGGACGTGATAAGTGCCCAATTAAGTGCCATGCGCATCTGTTTAGTGGCACTTCGACATATTTGCTATGATGTGCCTGATTTCTCGCATTTCAAGGCACTTGCTTTGAATGCTGGTGATATGCTCGTCCCGCAAGCAAGCGAATGGTCTGTGAGCTACAACCATGCGGATGTGGTAAAATGGTCACTTATACCTGAGTCGTGGTTATTTATTGTTTATTATTGTAATAACATTCTCTAATTTTTTTCTTTTTCTCCGCATACAGATTGCGCTCCAGGACCTTACCTATGCTACATGTGGCTTGTGGGCTGTTCTAGACCAAGCTACGGAGCAACTCGGGTATGATTGGGACTTCTGCAATGGAAATCTCGGTCATCTTACTATAGAAGGACGCCAGTACTGCATAAGGATTACTAATAGGGGCAGTGATCGTTCAGTAGGTTACATCTATGGCCGACCATTCTTTCGGTATTGTGAGGCACGAGAGAGTGCACTCATATGGGCATTGGACTTCATCGATACAAGCGGATACATAATCCGTTACATCAATTACCATATATGGCTACAGAGGCATGTTAGTGTGCATGGCCCGATCGATTCCAGCAGTGATTCCGATAGTAATTAATGTTTATTTAGCTAGGTTTTCAAGGTCGTAGTTTAATTGGGTTCTAATTTTAATATGTACGGCTTTGTGTGTTTAATTATTGTCATGCATGTAATTCGTGTAACATTTGTTGGGCACCTAGAAATATACATTCCGGTGTCGTATTGGTCTCAAAATTATTCTCAGACTTGCACGTGCCACGTGTGAAGGAAACACCAAGTTTAGGATTTTCCGGAGATGGTTTGCTACTTTCTGAGGTTTAATTGAATTGCCGCGCGACGACACCGTTTAATTATTTGTTGAACTGACTCTACCCACGAAAAGATTCGAAATGGTGCCAAACTTTTACACAGGCTCTAATGTGCCCTAGGGATAAGAATTTTGTGGAGGTGGATGAAAAAATCTATTGGGTCCAAGATAAAATTCACCATTGTTTGTCTCATTCGGCACAGAGAAAAATATAATAAATAAAAAAAGATCAGAAAAACCTCAGATCCTGTGTGGGGTCTTAATTTGGGTGTACATGCTTGTCAAAAAAATTCAAGCCATTTCGACATAGGCGGAGTATACATGCTTCACAGAGGTACCTGTGCCCTTTCATCGAACCATGACTATACACATATGTTATCAAGGTTTCTGTGGTTCATAGGCATTCCGGTGTCGGATTATTCTCAAACTTTTCCTTAGGCTTGCACGTGCCACGTGTGAAGGAAACACCAAGTTTGGGATTTTCCGGAGATGGTTTGCTACTTTCTGAGGTTTAATTGAATTTCCGCGCGATGACACCGATTAATTATAGGTTGAACTGAGTCTACACACGAAAAGATCCGGAATGGTGCCAAACTTTTACACAGGCTCTAATGTGCCCTAGGGATAAGAATTTTGTGAAGGTGGATGAAAAAATCTATTGGGTCCAAGATGAAATTCACCCTCGTTTGTCTCATTCAGCACAGAGAAAAATATAATAAAAAAGATCAGAAAAACCTTAGATCCTGTGTGGGGTCTTAATTTTGGTGTACATGCTTGTCAAAAAAAATTCAAGCAATTTCGACATAGGCGGGGTATACATGCTTCACAGAGGTACATGTGCATTTTAATCGAACCATGACTATACACATAGGTTATCAAGGTTTTGGTGGTTCATAGGCATTCCGGTGTCGTATTCGTCTCAAACTTTTTCTTAGACTTTGAAAGGTCCTAATGGCTAGAGGGGGGGTGAATAGCCTAATAAAATTTCTACAACAACACTTAACAAAATAGTTAGACAATTATGAGGCGAAGCAAGTTTTGCGCTAGCCTACTCAAAATGCAAGCCACCTACCACAATTCTAGTTTAGGTAGTGTCGAATCACACAAGAGCTATGACACTACCCTATGTTAGTGTGCTCTCAAAGGCTAACTAAAGAGCCACACCAACCAAGCAAGCAAGCTCTCACAACTAGCTACACTAAAGAGCTTGTTAACTAGTTTGCGGTAAAGTAAAGAGAGTGATCAAGAGGGTTATACCGCCGTGTAGATGAAAGAACCAACCAATCACAAGGACGAATAACAATGAAGACCAATCACCTCAGAATCAATGATGAACACAATGATTTTTACCGAGGTTCACTTGCTTGCCGGCAAGCTAGTCCTCATTGTGGCGATTCACTCACTTGGAGGTTCACGCGCTAATTGGCTTCACACGCCAAACCCTCAATAGGGTGCCACACAACCAACACAAGATGAGGATCACACAAGCCACGAGCAATCCACTAGAGTACCTTTTGGCTCTCTGCCGGGGAAAGGTCAAGAACCCCTCACAATCACCACGATCGGAGCCGGAGACAATCACCACCCTCCGCTCAACGATCCTCGCTGCTCCAAGCCATCTAAGTGGCGGCAACCACCAAGAGTAACAAGCAAAATCCGCAGCGAAACACAAACACCAAGTGCCTCTAGATGCAAACACTCAAGCAATGCACTTGGATTCACTCCCAATCTCACAAAGATGATAAATCAATGATGGAGATGAGTGGGAGGGCTTTGGCTAAACTCACAAGGTTTCTATGTCAATGAAAATGTGCAAAAGAGTGAGCTTGAGCCGGCCATGGGGCTTAAATAGAAGCCCCCACGAAATAGAGCCATTGTACCCCTTCACTGGGCACAACGCGGGCTGATCGGACGCTCCGGTCAAGTTGATCGGACACTAGACCCAGCATCCGGTCGCCCGATGTAAGCCACGTGTCATTCTGAGTTAAACCTGAGCCGCCAGATTTCAACGGCTATGAAGCGACCGGACGCTCCTGCACAAGTGACCGGACGCTCAGACCCCAGTGTCCGGTCGTTTCTAGTAAGCTCCCAAAACCGACTTCTGCCGACCGGACGCGTCCGGTCATGCCCGACTGGACCCTGCTAGCGTCCGGTCACACTGTGACTATTTAATATGCTGACCGACAACACGACCTGACACAGCCCTTCAGCGTCCGGTCGCTGAGCGACCCAGCGTCCGGTCAGTTGACCGATGCCAGCATCTTTGCGACCAACTCCATTTCACTTCTAACTTCTCCACCGTTGCTCAAATGTGCCAACCACCAAGTGTATCACCTTGTGCACATGTGTTAGCATATTTTCACAAATGTTTTCAAGGGTGTTAGCACTCCACTAGATCCTAAATGCATATGCAATGAATTAGAGCATCTAGTGGCACTTTGATAACCGCATTTCAATACGAGTTTCACTCCTCTTAATAGTATGGCTATCAATCCTAAATGTGATCACACTCTCTAAGTGTCTTGATCACCAAAACAAAATAGCTCCTATGGTTTATACCTTTGCCTTGAGCTTTTTGTTTTTCTCTTTCTTCTTTCCAAGTCCAAGCACTTGATCATCACCATGGCATCATCTTCATCAAGCTATGATCTTTGTTTGCTTCGCAACTTGGAGTGTGCTACCTATCTCATGAACACTTGATAAACTAGGTTAGCACTTAGGGTTTCATCAATTCACCAAAACCAAACTAGAGCTTTCAATCTCCCCCTTTTTGGTAATTGATGACAACTCTTTCACAAAGATATGAATTAAAATTCAATTGAATCCATGTTGCTTGCCCAAGCATATTTACCATGTGTAAAAGGATATGGACAAGTTTCATGAACCCCAAATGGTAGCAATTGCTCCCCCTACATATGTGCTAAGAGTTTGGATTGTAGCTTGCACATATGCTTAGATAGGAAATATAGGAGTCAATGTCTACCACATGATGCTAAGGTATAAAAGATGGACCTTTGAAGCGTGATACCAATAGGAGTGCACCAATATACCATCCTTAGCACCATGGTTAGCTCAATACCACTTAGAAATATTTGGAAATGAAAGTTATCTAGTGATTTCATTTCATCATTCAATCTAACAACTAGCATACATCACACAAGCATGGATATTTTTAAATTTAGAACTTATGCCATGCAAACAAACATATGAAATGCACATTCAAATGCACCATACAAGTTCATGAGCTTGCTCCCCCTACTTGTGTGCTCAAAATTTTAATTTGATCCCTTTCCTTTTTCACTTTTCTCCCCCTATGTCATATATCAAGTTATCCCTTTTCTTTTTCACTATTTTTACTACTATCTTTGTTTCTCTCCCCCTTTGTCATCAATGACCACAAAGGTTCTAAATATAGATAGTATTACTTGTAGGGTCGAGATTATCAATGTCAATCAATGGGGTGAGGATCATTTTCCCAAATTTGGTATAATCTAGATCATTTGCCAAAGATATTTAACTCGGTTTGATCCAAGGACGAGCTTCTTCACACCTCCAAATAAGGGTTATCTTGTACCATGTTGAGTTAAATACTTAGAGCTCATAGGTTTACAAGCCCATAAACATGTCATATGCTATCACTAGATCAAATCAAGCATAGAAGCAATAGTGATATCATATAAACATCAAAATCATTTAATTTTCATGAATGAGCCTAATAAAATAGAACCACTTGAAAGGTCCTAATAAAATTGAAAATGTGACTAGATGCACTAATCATGTCCTTAGCAAAGATGTAAGCCATGCCAATCAACTTTTACCTTGGATTGCTTGAAGGAGAGGCATGTCATGTAAATGGGGGGTGCATCAACACATATTTGAGAAATCCAATATGTTCAACTCATTCCTTAGCTTGCAAAACCTTTTCTCATCCAATGGCTTGGTGAATATATCGGCAAGTTGATCTTCGGTGCCTACACTCTCAATGCAAATGTCCCCTTTTTGTTGGTGATCTCTTATGAAATGGTGGCGGACATCTATGTGCTTAGTTCTTGCATGTTGAACCGGATTGTTGGTTAACTTAATTGCACTCTCATTGTCACATAGCAATGGCACTTTCAAGAACTTGATTCCAATGTCACACAAAGTGGCCTTCATCCAAAGTATCTGTGCACAACAACTACCGGCGGATATGTATTTGGCTTCGGCAGTTGATAATGCAACACTATTTTGCTTCTTTGATGACCATGAAACAAGTGATCTTCCCAACAATTGACATGTGCCCAAGGTGCTCTTCCTTTCAACCTTACATCCCACATAATCCGAGTCAGAGTAACCAACTAGCTCAAACTTTGCTCCTACGGGATACCACAAACCAACATTTGGTGTATGCTTCAAGTACCTCAATATCCTCTTTGTAGCCTTCAAATGACTTTCTCTTGGTGAGGCTTGAAATCTTGCACACATGCATACACTAAACATGACATTCGGCCTTGATGCGGTCACATAGAGTAGGCTTCCAATCATAGACCGATACAATTTTTGATCCACCATATTTCCACTTGCATCACTATCCAAGTTGCCATTGGTTCCCATTGGTGTGCTAATGACTTTGCTATCAATCATGCCAAACTTCTTGATCATGTCCTTGATGTACTTGCCTTGACTCACAAATGTACCATTCTTTAATTGCTTGATTTGAAGACCAAGGAACTAACTCAATTCTCCAATCATGGACATCTCAAACTCATTAGCCATCATCTTTCCAAACTCATCACAAAAGTCTTGATTGGTTGATCCAAATATGATGTCATCAACATAGATTTGCAATACAAATAGATCTTTTCCAATCTTCTTGATGAAAAGAGTGGTGTCAACCTTACCCATGGTGAACCCTTTAGAGAGTAGGAAGTCCCTCAATCTCTCGTACCATGCTCTAGGTGCTTGCTTCAAGCCATACAATGCCTTCTTCAACTTGTACACATGGTTGGGCTTCTTATCATCTTCAAAACTGGGAGGTTGCTCTACATATACTTCCTCATTGATGTAGCCATTGAGAAATGCACTCTTAACATCCATTTGATAGAGCTTGATGTTATGGGCACAAGCATAGGCTAGCAAGATTCTAATTGCTTCCAATCTAGCAACTGGGGCATATGTTTCTCCAAAGTCAAGACCTTCAACTTGAGTATAGCCTTGTGCTACCAATCTTGCTTTGTTCCTTACTACTATCCCATCTTGATCTTGCTTGTTTCTAAAGACCCATTTGGTTCCAATCACATTGTGTCCCTTTGGTCTTTCTACCATCTCCCATATTTGATTTCTTGTGAAGTTATTCAACTCTTCATGCATAGCATTTACCCAATCAACATCCTTCAATGCTTCATCTATCTTCTTTGGTTCAATGGATGATACAAATGAGAAGTGCTTACAAAATGATGCCAATCTTGATCTTGTTTGTACACCTCTAGAAATATCACCAATGATAGTGTCCAATGGATGATCTCTTGCAACATTGGTTGGTTGGAGGATTGGAACTTGATTGCTTGCACTTGCTTGATCATTGGGTTGAGATGATGTACTAGCCACTTGATCTTGTTCATTGTCATGAGATCCACTTGCACTAACTTGATTTGTATCATCTTGCACATTTGAGTTAGAGAGCACTTGCACTTGATCATCTTCATCATCATTCACTTGCCTAGGCCTCAATTCACCAACATCCATGTTCTTCATGGCATTTGAAAGTTGAATGCCTCTAACATCTTCTAAGTTCTCATTCTCTACTTATGAACCCTTGGTTTCATCAAATTCAACATCATGAACTTCCTCAAGAGTACCATTATCCAAATTCCAAACTCTATATGCTTTTCTTGTGGTGGAATAGCCAAGTAGGAATCCTTCATCACATTTCTTATCAAACTTGCCTAATCTTGTGCCTTTCTTCAAGATATAGCATTTGCAACCAAAGACCCGAAAATATGCAATGTTGGCCTTTCTACCATTCAAGAGCTCATATGGTGTCTTTTCTTTCAATCGGTGACAATAGAGACAGTTGCTATAATAGCAAGCCGTGTTGATAGCTTCGGCCCAAAAGGATTGACTCACATTGTACTCACTAAGCATAGACCTTGCCATATCAATGAGTGTTCTATTCTTCCTCTCAACAAGGCCATTTGATTGTGGAGTGTACTTGGTCGAGAATTGATGTCTAATTCCAAATTCATCACACAACTCATCAATTCTAGTGTTCTTGAACTCACTACCATTATCACTTCTAACTTTCTTGATGGTTGTTTCAAATTCATTCTGAATGCCTTTGACAAATGATTTGAATGTTGCAAACATATCACTTTTGTCCACAAGAAAGAATACCCATGTGTATCTAGTGTAGTCATCCACTATCACAAAGCCATATTTATTACCACCGATACTAGTGTATTGTGTTGGCCCAAACAAATCCATGTGCAATAACTTAAATGCTTTACTAGTGCTCATCATGCTTTTCTTAGGATGGGTGTTTCCAACTTGTTTGCCGGCTTGACAAGAGCTACAAAGCTTATCCTTTTCAAACACAACATCTTTCAAGCCTCTAACCAAGTCATGCTTAACCAATCTATTCAATTGTTTCATTCCAACATGACCAAGCCTTCTATGCCATAACCAACCCATGCTAGACTTAGTGAACAAGCATGTAGATAATTTAGCTTCACTAGCATTGAAATCAACCAAGTATAGATTTTCATATCTAAAACCTTTGAAGATCAAGTTAGAGCCATCTACACTTATGATCTCTACATCATCTACTCCAAATATGCATTTGAATCCAAGATCACACAATTGAGCCACGGATAGCAAATTGAAGTTCAAGCTTTCTACTAGCAACACATTTGATATGCTCATGTCATTGGATATAGCAATCTTACCAAGCCCTTTGACCTTGCCTTTGCCATTATCACCAAATGTGATACTATCATAACCATCATTGCCATTGGTGTTGATTGAGTTGAACATTCTTGCATCACCGGTCATATGTTGAGTGCACCCACTATCAAGAACCCAATGCCTTCCTCTGGCTTTGTAATTAACCTACAAAAGAATATCAATTCTTTTTAGGTACCCAAACTTGCTTGGGTCCTTGAAGGTTAGTCACTAGGCTCTTTGGTACCCAAATGGCTTTCTTCTTTGAGCCCATCCATGGTTTACCAATGAACTTAGCCTTCACACCATTTGTACCCTTAGTAAGCATATAGCATGAATCAAGCTTAATGGAGGATACATTAGCATTTTTGCTCTTGTTTTTGCATTCTTGCTCTTTATGACCAACTTGCTTGCAACTAGTGCAAAACTGATCTTTGTTCTTCACAAAACTAGTCTTGTGAGGAGCAAAGGCCATCTTGCCTTTCTTGGGGGTATAGCCCAATCCCTCTTTATAGAGAGAAGCTCTTTGGCTACCCAAGCACATAAGCAAGCGGTCCTCACCACCACAGGCCTTAGCCAAGGTGTGACTGAGCTCATTAACCTCCTTCTTGAGGGTCTCATGCTCAACCATTAGTGAGGCATCATATGTGAAACCATCACTACTAGATGAGGTGGAAGTAGAAATGCTACAAGAAGGGTTAGTGAGATAAAAAATGATAGGCTTATAAAATGATTCATTAATTAAGTCACAAGTTAAACCTACATTGCAAGTTTCAACATGCTTCTTTTTATTTTGCTCTTTAAGCGAAGAAGAATGAGCTTTTTCAAGCTTTTTGTGAACTTTGCCAAGCTTCTCATGGGCTTTCTCTAGCTTCTCATGAGTTGCTTTGAGCTCATCAAGGGCTTGCTTAAGGGCTTTTACCTCCTTATTCAAGCTCTTGCATTCCCTTCTCTTAATGTCAAAGTGTTCTTTAGCATCTTCTAGCATGTCAAATAATTCATCCTTAGTAGGTTCATCATCATCACTATCACTATCATTTTCATTTTCATGTTCATTATCATCAACATGTTCTTCATCACTTTCATCATCACAAGATTATACCTTAGTGGCCTTAGCCATGAAGCATGATGAAGATTCGAAGAGAGAAGGCTTCTCATTGATAGCAATGCTTGCAAGAACCTTCTTCTTGGTGGTCTTGTTATCATCACTATCATCGTCATCATCACTTGAGGAAGCATCACTATCCCAAGTGACAACACATGAACCACCCTTCTTCTTCTTGAATGCCATCTTGTCCTTCTTCTCTTTCTTTTCCTTCTTGTCCTTCTTCTTGTTCTTCTTGTTGT
Source organism: Miscanthus floridulus (assembly GCF_019320115.1). NCBI lineage: Eukaryota > Viridiplantae > Streptophyta > Magnoliopsida > Poales > Poaceae > Miscanthus > Miscanthus floridulus. Next base: position 76,607,829 of record NC_089593.1, read on the forward strand.
CATCATCATTGTCGCTATTATATGGGCATTGAGCAACAAGATGATCTTTGCTTCCACACTTGAAGCACCTTCTTGACTCTTCTTTGTTCTTGAATGAAGATTTCTTTCTTCTTGCATGGTAGCCCTTCTTCACCATGAACTTGCCAAATCTTTTGACAAAGAGAGCCATCTTATCATCATCATCATCATCCCAAGATTCATCTTCTTCACTTGATGTCTCTTGCTTAGCTTTGCCCTTTGATGATGTGGCTTTGAATGCCATGCTCTTCTTCTTGTCATCCTTCTTGTCATCTTTTTTCTCCTTCTTTTCTTCCTTCTCATCATCATCTCTATAAGTATCATCGGTCATTATATCTCCCAATATTTGGTTTGGTGTCATGGTGTCCAAACCGCTTCTTACTAGAATGGTGACCAATGTGCCAAATCTTGAAGGTAAGCACATCAAGAACTTATGGGAGAAGTCCTTGTCCTTCACCTCTTCTCCAAGTGCTTTGAGATCATTGACAAGCACTTGAAGCCTATGGAACATCTCGGGCACACTCTCATCCTCCCTCATCTTGAAACTTGCAAACTTCTCTTTGAAGATGTATGCCTTAGCACCCTTTACGACTTGAGTGCCCTCAAATGATTCTTCCAACTTCTTCCATGCCTCATGAGCCATCTCAACATTTTTGACTTGCTCAAATGTTCTTTCATCAATTGCATCATGAATAGCACTTAGAGCAATGTCATTGTTTTGGAGAAGTACTTCTTCGGCCGCGGTGGGATTCTCCGGATCTTCAATCTCAATTTTTGTTTCTACCACCTTCCACACTCTTCTATTGATTGACTTGATATGTGTGGTCATCTTTGACTTCCAATATGGATAATTTGTGCCATCAAATTGAGGTGGCTTCTTGGTGTTGTTGATTTGAGCTATTTTTACACCGAAGGTTGTTAAGCCTCAAATCACGGTGACCTCGGCTCCGATACCACTTGAAAGGTCCTAATGGCTAGAGGGGGGGGTGAATAGCCTAATAAAATTTCTACAACAACACTTAACAAAATAGTTAGACAATTATGAGGCGAAGCAAGTGTTGCGCTAGCCTACTCAAAATGCAAGCCATCTACCACAATTCTAGTTTAGGTAGTGTCGAATCACACAAGAGCTATGACACTACCCTATGTTAGTGTGCTCTCAAAGGCTAATTAAAGAGCCACACCAACCAAGCAAGCAAGCTCTCACAACTAGCTACACTAAAGAGCTTGTTAACTAGTTTGCGGTAAAGTAAAGAGAGTGATCAAGAGGGTTATACCGCCGTGTAGATGAAAGAACCAACCAATCACAAGGATGAATAACAATGAAGACCAATCACCTCGGAATCAATGATGAACACAATGATTTTTACCGAGGTTCACTTGCTTGCCGGCAAGCTAGTCCTCGTTGTAGCGATTCACTCGCTTGGAGGTTCACGCGCTAATTGGCTTCACACGCCAAACCCTCAATAGGGTGCCGCACAACCAACACAAGATGAGGAACATACAAGCCACAAGCAATCCACTAGAGTACATTTTGGCTCTCCGCCGGGGAAAGGTCAAGAACCCCTCACAATCACTATGATCGGAGCCGGAGACAATCACCACCCTCCGCTCAATGATCCTCGCTGCTCCAAGCCGTCTAAGTGGCGGCAACCACCAAGAGTAACAAGCAAAATCCACAGCGAAACACGAACACCAAGTGCCTCTAGATGCAAACACTCAAGCAATGCACTTGGATTCACTCCCAATCTCACAAAGATGATGAATCAATGATGGAGATGAGTGGGAGGGCTTTGGCTAAGCTCACAAGGTTTCTATGTCAATGAAAATGTGCAAGAGAGTGAGCTTGAGCTGGCCATGGGGCTTAAATAGAAGCCCCCATGAAATAGAGTCGTTGTACCCCTCACTGGGCACAATGCGGGCTGACCGGACGCTCCAGTCATGTTGACCGGACACTGGACCCAGCGTCCGGTCGTCCGATCTAAGCCACGTGTCATTCTGAGTTAAACCTGAGCCGCCAGATTTCAATGGCTATGAAGCGACCGGACGCTCCGACACAAGTGACCGGACGCTCATACCCCAGTGTCCGGTCGTTTCCAGTAAGCTCCCAAAACCGACTTTTGCCGACCGGACGTGTCCGGTCATGCCCGACTGGACCCTACCAGCGTCCGGTCACGCTGTGACTATTTACTGTGCTGACCGACAACATGACCGGACGCAGCCCTTCAACGTCTGGTCGCTGAGCGACCCAGCGTCCGGTCAGTTGACCAACGCCAGCATCTTTGCGACCAACTCCATTTCACTTCTAACTTCTCCACTCTTGCTCAAATGTGCCAACCACCAAATGTATCACCTTGTGCACATGTGTTAGCATATTTTCACAAACATTTTCAAGGGTGTTAGCACTCCACTAGATCCTAAATGCATATGCAATGAATTAGAGCATCTAGTGGCACTTTGATAACCGCATTTCAATACGAGTTGCACTCCTCTTAATAGTACGGCTATCAATCCTAAATGTCATCACACTCTCTAAGTGTCTTGATCACCAAAACAAAATAGCTCCTATGGTTTATACCTTTGCCTTGAGCTTTTTGTTTTTCTCTTTCTTCTTTTCAAGTCCAAGCACTTGATCATCACCATGGCATCATCTTCATCATGCTATGATCTTTGTTTGCTTCGCAACTTGGAGTGTGCTACCTATCTCATGAACACTTGATAAACTAGGTTCGCACTTAGGGTTTCATCAATTCACCAAAACCAAACTAGAGCTTTCAGACTTGCATGTGTCACGTGTGAAGGAAACACCAAGTTTGGGATTTTTCGAAGATGATTTGCTACTTTCTATGGTTTAATTGAATTTCCGCGCGACGACGCCGATTAATTATAGGTTGAACTGAGTCTACCCATGAAAAGATCCAGAATGGTGCCCAACTTTTACACAGGCTCTAATGTACCCTAGGGATAAGAATTTTGTGGAGCTAGATGAAAAAATCTATTGGGTCCAAGATGAAATTCACCCTCTTTTGTCTCATTCAGCACACAGAAAAATATAATAAATAAAAAAACTGATCAGAAAAACCTAAGATCCTGTGTGGGGTCTTAATTTGGGTGTACAAGCTTGCCAAAAAAATTTCAAGCCATTTCGACATAAAAATACATATGCTCCTATTTATTCAGTATATAAAAGAATTTTTTTAATATATATAAACATCATTGTCGGTTTCAAAAAACCGGCACTGATGAGAATAAACTGATAGTGATACTGGTTATCACTGTCGGTTTATTTTAAAAACCGGCAGTGATATATAAAAAATTAAAAAAAATTGTGCCAGCCCTCGGGTTCGAGCGCGGGTCTCGGGCTGCAGAGTTCAGAGACTTAACCGCTGCACTAGTATAGGATGTGTGCCAAGGGTTATTTATTTTTTCCTTTTGACCTTTAGGCCGCTTAAAAATTATAAGGGAAAATTTGCTATGGGACACTCCACTTAGAACAAAAAAATTTGGGCCGCCTGAGACTCGAACACGGGTCTCGGGGGCTAAGTTGAGGGGTCTTAACCGTTGCGCCACTAGGAGGAGTTCGAAAGAAAATGAAAAGTTATCCTACTTAACACCTAAGTTAACACCTAACTACTACACAACATCACTGCCGGTTTGGGGAATGACCCGGCAGTGATGTACCCCATCACTGTCGGTTTGCAAGCAAAACCAGCAGTGATGAGCTATTTTCCGAAATAAATTAATAATTTATAAAATAGAACAAAAAATTTTGGACCACCTGGGACTCGAACACGGGTCTCGGGGGCTAAGTTGAGGGTCTTAACCGTTGCGCCAGTAGGAGGAGTTCGAAAGAAATAAAAAAGTTATCCTACTTAACACCTAACTTAACAACTAACTGCTACACCACATCACTGCCGGTTTGGGGAATGACCCGGCCGTGATGTACCCCATCACTGTCGGTTTACAATCAGAACTGGCAGTGATGAGCTACTGGTATAAAAGAGGCGCGGGTTGAAATTATCCAAATTCATTTCAACCCCGCGCCAACCCTCCCCCCGTGTCGCCGGAGCACCACCCCGCGCCGGAGCACCGCCCCACGCCGTCTACCGCCCCACGCCGGAGCACCGCCCCACACTGTCCACCGCCCCACGCCGGAGCACCGCGCTGTCTGTGCCAAGCCGGAGCACCGCGCCGTCTGTCCCACCGTCGAGGCCTTCAGGAGCGCGTGGATAGCTGCTTTCCCACCCGCACGGTGAGTGCGTGGCTCACTGCCCGCTACGTGTCTGATGAAATGTCCCACATCTGCTTACTTGAATCAGTTTTATCATGCAGTGTGTGCTGTCATACAGTTTGATCACGCAGTTGTGAATGCTAGAACCTAGGTTTGCCACATAGTGTGTGCTGTCTGTTTCTTTGTGTTTCTGGACGCATTGCTAGTAAGTAGTACATTGTTACTTAGTAGCATGTTGCTCAGCTCTATTCATCAGTATACTGATAAGAACAAAAGCGTAATTTTATTTTTGGTTACTAGGATAAACATAGCAGGGACTCGTAATACTTGACAGAAATTGCTCTCTGAACGTTAATGGTAGTTTGATTTCAATGGTGGACAGTTTAGCAACCAGAAGGACTTCTAGCAGGATTTCAAGAAATACAAGTTATCCGAGGAGTACTTAGAACTAAGCAGGAAGAATAAGGAGAATTCGTAGAAAGCGACGAATCCTCATCATCTTGGCTCTCGTGGCTACGCCAAAAAGATGCCAGAAGTTGAAGCAGAACTTTAATAGATGGATTGCCTTGCTGAGGAAGGTGTTCCGGTTGAGACCGTCGATTAGGAGCCCAGATCGGTAATATATTGTATGGGGAGGAATGTACGGCACACCGAGGATGGGGGCTTTAGCTCCTCAAATCAACCCATGAGCGAACTCATCCAGAGGATCTCCCAGGTAACTGAGGAGGTAAGGCAAGGGACTCTCACTTCTAATAGGGAGAAAGACGTGCTCACCCAAGCACTCGGAACCAAGGAGCACCCTGGTCGCACTAGAGGAACCGGTGTTGTTCCTTGGAAACTAGCATTCCCCCAAGAATCTAACACTTACCGGAGCCACTCGAGGGGTAGAGCGGAACAGGAGGCAGAGTATTTGAGGTGACTAAAAGAGATAGAAGACAGAATGGAAGCACGGATTGAGGCGACCGTTGAAGCACGAGTCGAGCAAATTTTGCTGTCTAAGGGGTCAGTAGTACAACAAAACCCTACTCCTACTGCCTTTAGCCCACAGTTTAGGGGTCGCAGCAGCTGCAAATCGACCCTGCTCGACGAAGAAGAGGCGAATGTGCCTCATCCGGTGGACGACATCACTGAACCCGTCAATGTCAAGTTGTACATCCATCAGGAATGGACAAAAGACAAGGTGGCACTTGGCCAGGCCTGGCCTACAGGAAACGGGACAATTAATGGCCGCCCAATTCCACTGGGGTACGCTCGCGTTACCATTGACAGAATACTTGATAAGAAGTATAACAAGATACCCATTGAGTACCCCGTAGCGGAAGACAGGCCAAAACTTGATCATAACAAGGGCTCTCAAGTGGCCTAGCACAAGTGCTTCATTAAGCTTGACCACCAATTGTCCTCTGATGATGAGGACGACTACGAGTCTTCGCCCACCCACGATGATCACTCACCATCTCCCAACAGAGATCACTCCCCTCCTCATCCAGAGCCATCACCCCCGAGAAGATAGAGGTCTCCTTCTATTCCTCCTCGTTCGACTCCATCTTCATCAGCCCCAAGAAAAGAGACTCCTCCTCCTCCATCTTCATCAGCGCCGGGAAATTATAATTCTCGTCATCATCCTCCTCCTCCTCCTCCATCTCAGCCCAAAACAAGATCAAGGACATCATCGCAGTCGCAGAAAAGGTCCTTGGATTCGGTCGCTAATGCTCCCAAAGTGGACCAACAAAAAAGAAAAAGGTCATTCAGTGGCAGCGTTACCACCTTGATGAAAGAAAAATTTACAGCACACATCTCGAAGGAAGATTGTCTTAGTTTCTTCAATCTCTGTGCCTCACTGCCTCCATTTTTGTTGAAGTCCGAATTCGAAAGGCAAACACAGAATAAATACGCTACAACAAGAGACAAAGAAATACACAATAAAGATTTAAGGAACATACAGAAGTTAGTCGAAGACAACCCTGATTTAATCATAGAAGAGGCCGCGAACATCTATTATGATGTACAAGGGACGGGAACACCGGCAATGAAGTATGAAAGGGGCAATCTTTTAGTTCCCGATCATGAGTATAAAAATCTGACAACATATATGCGCCAGTTACATGAATATTACATGGCTCAAGCAACAGAGACGGACGACTTTGGTTTTGAGGTTATTATCTGTTCGCCACATGTTTTCCAATATCCTAAAGAAGAGAAGTTTGATGTCGAGTGGGAGTGCTTGTTCCAGCTATACCAGAAACGCTCTCTCGATGTTCAAATGTTGACGCTGTGGACTATGTAAGTACCCTACACGCACGATATTATAATTAACTACTCACTCGAGACATAAATTGTTAACTTTTGAGAACTTCCCATGATTTTATGTAGGTGTATAGCAAAATTTTGCATTGTAAAAAGCAAATGGGATCACATAGGCTTCTTGGACCCCTTGCGAGTCAATGAGAGGACATGTCTCGGCCTCTATGGATGTGACGTGGAAGACCTGAAACAGAGATGCATTGCTGTTTTCGACGAATTCACGATGAAGAACAAAACCCACATACTTCTAGCCTACAACTGCGAGTATGTGTTCTCGGCTTTTAATTTTATGCTTCTTTTTTTGTTAAGATTATTCGATAATTAGGATTCTGTGATTGCAGCAACATTTCGTCTTCATTTGTGTTAATCTTGCCAAAAATCTGATCGAGGTGTGGGACTCGAAGAAAAAACCATTTCATCATCTGGATGCACCGGTCGCAGTGCTGAATTAGTAAGCGATCCTAATAGCATATTATTTTCTAATCACACATACCGCTTTCTAATGTTTCTCCTTTTAATGTTGCTCAGTGTCCGAAGAAGACATATCGGTGGGAAGCCGGTCCCATTCACGGTTATCGAAATGGAGGGGAAGTACCTATCACAGCCGGCGGAAAACAATGAATGCGGGTTTTATGTAATGTGGGCAATGCTTCGCCGGTTAGCAACAAACCGGCAATGTTGTCGTAACCATCAATGTCGGTTAACCGGCAGTGATGGTTACGACAACACTGTCGGTTAGTTGCCGGTTAACCGACATTGATGGTTACGACAACACTGCCGATTTGATCCAAGAACCGACAGTGTAGGCTTGCTCAACACTGCTGGCTTGAGCCAAGAACCGACACTCTTGAAGCAACCGTCACTGTCGGTTGGGACTATAAACCGACAGTGTTGTTCAACTGGACACTGCCGGGTGAAGCCAAGAACCGACACTGTTTCCTGTAGATCAGTGTCGGTTTTCAAGGACCGACAGTGATGTCAACCCCCCATAACTGCCGGTATGCCACTGTCGGTTCAAAATTTGGCAGTGAAGTGGGGTTTTAAACCGACAGTGATGTTCAGATCTGGGGTAGTGATAAGAAGGAAGAAATCAAATGAATGTTATGCCAAAAAAAAACATTTATACATAGTAACAATAACGTTTGGAAGATTGGCATGCCTACTTTAATTAACGTGTTGGAGCGCAAAATTCATGGTCAACGTTTGTCCTTCCTTGAGCCTGTGGTAGTCCCCCATGCTAGATTGTAATTCTTCCTTGGAGCTTGTTCTGCAATGAAATGGAGAGGAAAATAAAATAACTATGATTACATGTGAACTCACACTTATCAAGTTTACATGAGAAATAATCCAGAATTCTTGCAAAATATTGTGTAAAGGGTAGCCGACCTTTCTTGTAGTATTCAGTATTGCAGTGGTTCAAACTTTTTCTAGCTCTTTAATCTGCAGTTGTTAGAAAACTATTAACAACACCTACGCCTCAACCCGGCCAGCAACAAAACTATCACTATGCCAGAAAAGCACATTAGTGACGCGTCTAGATAGTCATTAGTGACGCAGGAAAAACACGTCACTTCTATTGCGTCTCTAATGTGAAAAGATTAGTGACACGTAAAAACACGTCTATATGGATCTGTTTAACAGGCTCAACACACGGAAATTTTAGTTGAAAGTTTGCAGTTATTGCCCGTTGTTGGTTTTAAAAGGGGCCCAAGCTTGCATGGGCTGTGGACAGTTGTCTTTCCCAGCCAATCTTGAAGTGTTGAATTTAACTTTTGTTTCCACTCATGCAGAAATGCATCCCGTCTCCTTCCGGGCAGAAGCTTAAGATCAATGCAACGCGACCAACGACTATCCCTCTCCGGTGCTCCTCCCCGCATTCGTCCAGCTCTGCTCGACATCTCAGCAGCACTGTTTCTAGTTCCCCACAGCAAGAACCTACGTGCTTCGAGGGAATCGCCGCAGGCTCCTACAGCAGAATGGCCACACATCCAGATGGCTAGCCGGATCTTCCTGTCTACCCTGGAGGGTGAGATCTGGCTGGCATCGGTCCCTGCGAGAGGATCCGGAAGCGCCCTCCAGATCAACGGCAGCCCGTTTCTGGACCTCACAGATCGGGTGCTCCAGCTGGTGGGCATCACGTTCCACCTGGAGTTCGCCACCAACGGCCGCTTCTTCGTCTCCTGCACCTGCGATTGCAGCACCATGCCCAGCTGCGCCGGTAGCTGCTCCTCTGCTGCAGGAAATTGCTCTACGCCACCATCCCAGTATCAGCTCATTGTCTCCGAGTTCTCTGCAATGAGCGGCGATGACTATTCCAAGGTAAATATATAACATGCCCCCATTTACTCCTTGTAAGATTTAACTAAAGATTCAAGGATTTTCCTAGTGTCTTTGTTAGATAATCAAGTTCATCATCAAGATAGCTATATATATGTTGACAAATAAATATAATCGGGAGAGTTAAAGAGACTATAGAAAATCAAATGCGATAAAAAAAGATCAAATTTAGAGCAAATTAGACAAACTCGGAAAAATCAGTCCGGGTCGGTTTTGGCTGAGTGCTCCCCAACCAAATTTAAAACCAGCATAGGCCGGTTTTGTAAGTCCGAGATTTTTTTTGGAAACTCAATCGGTCTCGTAGGAAACATGTAAATTGCATGTGAATAATTTTTTTATTGAGATAAGATCACCCACTCCATTTATATGAGACAATCACAACTAATTGAGAGATTTATCTACCCAATCGGCCAAAAACCAATTTATTCATCTACCTCAAGCTCTTCTAACCCTCAGCTGTTCTGCACTTCTCTCTGGGATTTGTGGACATCCTAAGTGGCCTTGCCGACCCTAGGATACCCGGCCACTACTATAAAATGATTTCACAAGATGGAGATTATTATTTTAAGTGACGACACATTTATGCGTCTGCCTCTATAAATATTTTTAGGAGACAACGTTTTGGAAGACACAAAAAATATGGCCGTCTCTGAAAAATGATTTATACAAGCGAGCATCCTAAGGTGTCTGCCTCTGTTGCACATTTTATAGAGGTGGTCACCTTAGAATGCCCTTCTTTGTAAATCGATTTTTAGAGAAGAACACCTTAAGATGCCCGCCTCTATTATTAACAGAAGTGGCTATTCTAAAGGATTGACTCTAAAATCAATTTACATATACAGACATCTTAAAAGGCAGGTCTCTAGAAATAGTTGCATCAAAAAAATATTTTATAACTTTTCCGTACCAAGTCAGATGTAGACACACTTTATATCATAATTTTAGCACTTGACGAGACCTACAACTTTATAGTTGAGAAATTTCTTATTTGAATTTTCTTACGTTTGGGATTTAAAACTTTTAGAACCCAAAATACTGTTTAAAGTCAATAGATTTTGATAAAAATTAATTTTTTTTAACAAACTTAGATGTTGGCATGGTTTTACCAAATTTATAGTGATCACTTGAATCTACAACATTGTAATTGAATTTTTTTTATTTGAAGTCTTTTATGTCCCAAATATGTATTTTAAGTTCATAGATTTTGAAATTCAAAATTTAGAATTTTGAAACAACCTTGAATGTTCACATAGTTAATACCAAAGTTGTAGTGTCTGATCTGATCTACATGCTTTCTCTTGATAAGTTTTTATTCAAAGTTTTTAGTGTCTCAAATATTTGTTTTAAATTCATATATTTTAAGATTTGAATTTTTCAAACAATCTTGGATGGAGACACATTCTGTAATAAAGTTGTAGAGCTTGACAATTTTTCTTTTTTTAATTTGAGTTTATCTAGTAGCCAAAATATTCAATACAAATTGTGAAAATTGTTGATACAAAACGATAGCATCCTATATATACTAAAAAATGATTGTGTGTTGCAATGGTAAGCAGATGTTATTGTTGAGTGGAACGTTGTGAATTCAAGTCTTGAGAAACACCAAATTTTCTGGAAACCATTACCGGAGGGCCTCTATAAATGACATTAACTGAGACAGGCATCTTAAGTTGCTCGCCTTCGTTAATCACTTTACGGAGGTAGGCATGCCGATCGCCTTTGTAAATGGTGATTAATAACAGTGACAATTTGTTAGAGGCGAATGGCTTGCCCGACTTTGAAATTTAAAAAAAAATGCATGCATTCGAAAATCCTCTCTGTAGTAGTGCGTTGTTCGTCTTTGAGATGGGTCTTCGCGGAAATGTCCGTGGGTGTTTTGTGCTAATGAGCATCAAATCAACCTCACCGACCCCTGGTTTGTCTTGCCATTTAGACCTCGCTCCGCTACATGCATCGGCAATGTGTGGCCCAGACAATCTAGCCCTTGTTGATATATGATTTGATTTGGTGTCAATAATATCTATGCTAAACTATTCCCCGTTCTTGTGCCTTAAGGAGACTCGTGCTGATCCAGCTCAAGTCAGGAGGGTCTTTAGCATGGCGTTACCTCTACAACACCGCACATCCTACGACCAGGATGTAGGCCAGATTCTATTCTGGCCAATCGACAATGATGATTATTATTACTACCTCTACCTCGTCGCGGGGCATAGTGGGGAGGGAGATCTCTGCAAGAAGAATACCTCAAATTGTGGAAAAATCATCAAGCTGAACGTCGACAATTCAACTACTCGGAAGATAGAGATTTTCGCCGTGGGTCTGAGCAACCCCATGGGGTGCAGCTTCGATTCTGCATGGCCGTCCAACTTCTGCTGTGCGAACGTGGACCAGGTATACATGCATACACTACTGGATTCAGGCGCTTTGCCGAGTGCCTAATGCACTCGGCAAAGGCTACTTTGCCCTCGGCAAAGCCTTTGCCGAGGGCAGCACTCGGCAAAGAGCCTCCGGTAAAAAATCCGTCGGCAAAAAATTCTTTGCTGAGCGCCTTTTATCGGACACTCGGCAAAGTCTTTGCCGAGTGCAATCTCGGCACTCGGCAAAGAAAAGTGACCGTCACGGCACCGGTTCCGTTAGCACATGCTTTGCCGAGTGTCATGTCAGAGGCGCTCGGCAAATATTTTTTAATTTTTTTTTCAAAATTTCTTTGCCGAGTGCCCTACCGGGGAGGCACTCGGCAAAGATTTTTTTTTTAATAATTTCTTTGCCGAGTGCCCTGCCAGGTCGGCGCACGGCAAAGATTTTTTATTTTTTTTTCGTAATTTCTTTGCCGAGTGCCCTGGCCCTGGCACTCGGCAAAGAGGCTAATTTTTTTTTGATTCTATATTCACAAACACAGCATATAAGAGATATATATAACATCTGTGACATCAGAAACACAATATAGCACATATATATCACATCCATCTCATCACAAAGGCAATACCACATATATATCACATGTCGATCACACAATATCTCACATACACGACATCACAAGCATAATAGGTCCAATATCCATCGAAACAAGTCGATAGTTGATCACAGTGCATCACATGTCCATCAAACGGTGAAAAAGAGATACAAACTACCGGTGGGGAGGAAACTGAGTGCTTGGTGAAGGAAAAGTGTCGTCGCCTACTTGCGCCTGAGATGGGTTATTCGAACCCGCCGACGGAGGCTGCATAAAGGACAAGAGATTGCATCTGTTAGAGTGGTCATCTAATGAAAGCACTAGTCGAAGCAATTTGGTTTCATACTCACAGGACTAGCTATAATTGGCGGCGACGGTGGAGCGAACTGCGGCACAGCTACACCGTGCATTTGCCCAAAGTTCTTCAGGAACGTCGTAATTTCCACCAGGTGCTTGGCCTGCCTTTCCCGCTCGGCCCGCTCGTCCTGTCTTTCCCGCTCGGCCCGCTCGGTCCTCGCCGCTAGGTCCCGCAGCTCCTGAGTCATCCTCTCGTTATCGGCCTACAACATTTCAATCGAATGTTTCAGTAATGCAAAGGTAACTAAGTTATTTAAAGATCAATGTACGAAGAGTTAAACGGGACTAACCTGGAGTGCGTCGACCCGCTGCTGTGAAGGGGACGGCCGTTGGCGTATGGCCGGGCCTCCGCTCGGGGTCTGTGCTCGGATCTGGGGGAGGGAGGGGATCTCGCTGGGCTCGAGGGTGCCATCGCCTATCCAGTACCGCCCATGCTTCTTGCCTTGTCCGAGCCTCATGACCATCGTCCCATCGATGTCGTCGGTGCTCGGATCCCAGTCTGGCCCATGGACCGACCTTGCCTCCGACGCGTATGAACTAATGTTGGTGTGGACGCTCGGGTTGCTGTAGGACTCGGGCGGGTCATCCGGGGTGAAGGTGACTGCGGACGTCGCCTTACCCTTGCGGGCCAGACCATATGCCATGAAATTGGAGATGGACTGCCCACCATGTGACGCCGACTGCGAGAAAGACAACAAGATGATTAGAAGAAACATGCAGAATGGAGCGTAAGAATACTAAAAATTCACGTACCCATGCTTGCTTGTACGCGCCAAGGCTGCGGCTGCCTAGATGGTGTGTGGGGCCTATCGCTGCCATACGCCGCTCCCGCCCCGCCTCGTGGTCCTGGATATAACCCTCCGTGAACCACATGTCCACGATCATCTCCCAGCAGACCCGATACGACTCGCACCACCATGGAATTGTCTACATGTCATAAAGAATTTGAGATGTAAGAATACCAAATTAAAGCTACTTAATCTCAAAACGAATCAATATTATTCTTCTTCATTTACCTCAAGGTACTGTTCCCGGGTCAGCGTCCTCTGTCTTGCCTATGTCTTGGTGATCTTCTCACCAAGGTGCATGGCGTAGTACTTGACGATGCAAGTGAGGCGCTCCTCGTAGTGCATGTGGGTGATTCGTTTCCTGGCACTTTTCACCATCACCTTCTCCACCCTATCCTCCTGTCCCTCTTCACATCTGAAAAAAGTCTGCAGACAGACACAATGTATCAATTCATTATGTCAAAAAAAGTCAAATGAATGCGATGTATTGATCAAAGTTGTGTGAGCGAGACTTACCCAGAACTCTCTCCTCACCCGCTCCTGCTTATCTCCACATGCATCGGGGGCATCTTTGTAGTGGTCCCATGATTTGGCTGGCTCAGTGTTCCCCTTGTGCGTGACAATGCCGGGGTAAAAGTGCCTGCACACAAGACCCAGGATGTGGTTGGAGTTGCGTGAGTCACCAGGCGACACAACCAGCCAGTGCCTGCACAAGTCATTAACAAACATTATTAGTTTCTCTGATAATTTTCAACAGGTTATATGAAGTAGCTGTGATAAAATCTAAAGTTACTTACCTGTCCCCCTGGGGGTGGATCACTGGGCGTAGGGGAAGAAGCGGAGGCCTAGGGAGTTTCGAGGGACCTCGCAAGTAGATCCTGGCCACAGCAGAGGAGTCTGAACCAACTATGCCTCCAGCCTCGCCGCCCTGTTGTGCCTCGTCTCCCTCGTCGTCCGTCTATCGAACCAGCTCCTCCTCGTCCGAGGAGTTCGGGGTACGGCACTCCTCCTCTGGCACATCACGCGGCCTGACTAGAGGAGGCCGGCCCCTCCTGCTACCGCTGCCGCTACCGCTGCTCCTGGCCCTCTGCCTCCTCCCGTCCGACGACCCCTCTTCTGCATCCGGATCTGCATCGCGTGCCCTCATGAACCTCGAGTTCACGTTCCTTGGCACACGACTGCCCGCCATCTTTGTTCAATTACCTGCAATTAAAAAGAAACAAACAAGACATATTAGTACATATGTTAAAAATAGATGCTAAATAAATAAACAAAACACGATTACAAAATAACATAGTATTACATGTATTGAAGTAATCATCATTATTGGGATTATCTGGATCATATGTCTCGTCATCACTATCAAAATTGTCTAAATAAACAACACTGTCCGAAGGTTCAATGTTGCCTTCATCGTCATTGTCTGAATGTAATCGCTCAAGCATTTCTATGTCCTTGGCATTTTGCACCTTATCTCCTTCTTCCTCGTCATCGACCCTTTCATTGTCTACTTCCATTCCGATCGCCTCGATTAAGTCTATCACCAACCTCCCTAGTAGCCCATCTTCTTGATAGAACTCTCCTTCATATGTGTTTGGGTTGAAGTTGTAATCTTCATCGTTTGGGACAGCTAGTCTACCATGTGGCGATACCTGGTGCACAATAGCCCAACCCTTAAGAGCCTTGTTGCCTTGGCACGCGTATGGCAAATAATAAACCTGCACGGCCTGGTGAGCCACAATAAATACATCTTTTCCTTGATAGACAGAATCTTGTCGAATCTCGACTTGACCAATATTAGGGCTCCGTTTCGTTAGTCGAGGATTGAACCAGTGGCATTTGAACATGATGAGACGAAGAGGTTTCGAACCATAAAATGAAAGTTCATAGATTTCTTCGATTATGCCATGATACTCGAGGCCATCAGTGCCAGGAGTACAAACTCCGCTGTTTGTGGTTTTTCGATGGGGCCGAGCTCGCTTGTAGCTTGCTATGTGAAAGCGATATCCATTCACATCATAACCTAAATAAGCTTTCACCTTATTGTCGAAGCCATTTGCAACCTGTCTCAACTCCTTACTCATAGTTGCATCGGTTTGGGCCTGCAAGCGCAAGAATGAAAGATTGCCGGACTAAGTACGCGAAACTCGAAATCTCGAACTAGGTACGAGGTAAATTGGACAATACCTTTGTTTTGAACCAAGAAATGAAATCAGGCCTCCCTGCTCCCGGACCCTGTGAAAGAAGGGTATCGGTTTGCCGTGGGGTAGGACCCCTTGGTTGATGCTAGGATACACGAATAAATTCCCTGTGCAAACGAGAAAGAATCAGTTGGATGCAGAATAGTGACGGCGTATTAAAACAAGTTCATTGAGAACTTACTCAATGAACGGCTTCACCTTGGTTAGGTTCTGCAACACATATAGCATGATACTGCGCCACTCTTCATTATCCAACCTCTTATTGGTCGATCCACTTGCGCTTCCGAGTTGCCCTTGGAAAAGGCTAAGGTTGGATTCATTCTCGTCAGCATTGTAGCGAGGGAGTGGATTATGCACGCTAGGAAGGTTCGTTGTGTAGTATAGCTGTGTGAAGTTTGTCACCTCCTCCAGAATGGAAGCCTCTGCAATGGAAGCCTCAATTTTGGCTTTATTTCTACATTTTTTGTGAACGGCCTTCAGACATCTCTCGATTAGATAGCACCAACAGGCCTGCACGGGCCCCCCATACGTGCCTCATACGGGAGGTGCACAATCAAATGCTGCATCGATAAGAAGAAGCCGGGTGGAAAGATCTTCTCCAACTTACAAAGCAACTCAGGTGGCACTTTCTCCAAGTTTGCAACCATGGTCCGAGATAGCTCCTTGGCACAAAGCTAGCAGAAGAAATAGCTCAACTCTGCAAGCACTAGCCAGACATGCTCAGGAACATAGCCTCGTACCATCACCGGAAGAAGCCGCTCAATCCATACGTGGTAGTCATGACTTTTCATCCCGTTGACTCGCATAGTGCCTAAGTTCACTCCCCTGCTCAGGTTCGCTGCATACCCATCAGGGAACATTAACGCCTTGATCCATCATAGTACTTCCCTCCTTTGTTCGGGTTTCAAGACGAAATCGGCCTTAGGCCTTTTCTAGTTCTTGCCGTTTGCAGGAGGCCGCATCTCTTGCTGTGGTCTATCGCACAACGTCGCCAGGTCCACTCTAGCCTTAGGGTTGTCCTTAGACTTGTCAGTGTCCATGAGTGTTGCTCAAAGTGCCTCGGCGATATTCTTTTCAGTGTGCATTACATCAATGTTATGGGGCAGTAGGAGGTCATCGAAATAGGGGAGCCTCGTCAAGCTGGACTTATGAGTCCACATGTGTTGCTCACCATATCCCACAAAACCACCTTCTTCATTGGGCATGAGAGCATCTATCTGAGCATGAACCTCGGCACCAGTCTTCAAGTGCGGTCTAGGGTCCGTGACTGCGACACCTTTCCTAAAGTTCTTGGTGTCTTGTCGGAATGGATGGTTGGAATCTAGGAATTGACGATGTTGATCGAACAATGAATACTTGCCACCCTTCTTCAACCAAATGAACCTCACAGCTTCCTGGCATATTGGGCACGGGAACTTCCCCTGAACACACCAGGCGCTGAATAACCCATACGCCAGGAAGTCATGCATGGAGTATTGGTACCAGACGTACATTTTGAAGCTTTGCTTTGTACCTCGGTCGTATGTCCATACCCCTTCATTCCAAGCTTTGATCAATTCATCAATCACAGGCTCCATAAACACACCCATATTCTTCCCTGGGTGTCCAGGAATTATCAACGTCAAGATCATGTTATGTCGTTGAAAGGCGACGCCAGGGGGGAGATTGAGGGGGATAACAAACACGGGCCAACATGTGTAAGGGGCGGCCATCATGCCATAAGGATTGAACCCATCTGTTGCTAGCGCGACACGTACATTACGAGCCTCATCGGATTTCAGACGATGTTTGTCATTAAAGCTGGTCCATGCTTCACCATCAGATGGATGTACCATCTTGTCAGGATTGTACCGTTTGCCATTCTTGTGCCACATCATCTGTTTCGCGGTTTCCTCAGTCATGAATAGCCTTTGAAGCCTCGGCATGAAGGGAAGGTGCCGTAAGACTCGGGCGGGTATCTTAAGCTGCCTCTTCTGGCCACCACCATCACCAGACTCTACCTCCAGGAACCTAGAAGCTTTACACTTCGGACAGTTATTTGCCTCCTTGTGTTCTTCAAGAAATAGGACACACCCGTTCGGACAAGCATGTATCTGCTCATACGGCATCTTCAGTGCTTTAAGGAGCTTCTGTGCCTCGTACATGGTCTTCGGCAACATGTGGTCCTTTGGAAGCAGGGTGCCAACCACGGCCAACACCTTATCGAAGCCTTCTCGACTCATGTTCAAATCGGACTTCAACCCCATCAAGCGACTAATGGCATCTAGCTGAGAGACCTCAGAATGAGCGTGAAGGGGTTTCGCCGCCGAGTCCATCATGTACTTGAACGCATCTACGGCTACCTGCATCTCCGCCTCCTCACGTCCTTCAGCAAACTGTGCTTGGTGAACGTCATCTACCATGTCTGCTACCCCAGCATCAGCATCGAAAGCCTCGATGTGTGGTCTCACCACCTCCTCTCTCATACGATTGGCTTCACCATGGTGGACCCACCGGGTGTAGTTTGGCGTAAACCCATTCTTGTGCAGATGTATACCCATGACTTCCTGGTTTTGCATTCTCCTGTTACCACACTTGCTGTAGGGACACAAAGCCATTTTTGGGTATCTAGCGGCCTTGCCAAATGCACACTTCAAGAAACGATCGGTCTTGTTCATCCATTCAATGCTGACATCACCCTGACTTGTCCGGCCCGTGTACATCCACTGACGGTCCTCCATCCTCTAGCATATATAACATCTCCACAGGTGACCATCAATTGCATCTACGCGGTGTCCCTACTCTCTAATAGGTGAGGATAGGTCCTAATCCCACCCGCGGATGCGTAGATGAGGTTAGTTTCCATGCTCCGCTCCTATCCGAGATAGAACTTTGGCAGCACCTCCCCGCTATTCTCCCAATACACGTCCTGCAAGGGAGAGTGTGTATCCGGAGAACAACAGGGGGTAATGCCGAAACACCATCTCGGACCAGAGCGGACCATGGAAACTAACCCATCTACGCATCCGTGGGCTGTCCAAAAAACGTGGACAATCTAAAACAGATACGGTCGCAGATATACAAAGATCTGCATACCTCCAACCGTATCTCTTTCGGACGGGAGACACCTAACTAGGTTACATGACCAAAGACCACATACGGATAGAGGGGTTATACCTAGGGTGCCGGTGAGGTCAGGGTAGCGGGGCGGTGGAGAGTCGGTGCAGTGGCGAGTCAACGCGGTGCAGGAAGACCCGCAGCGCCGACGAAGACGATCGGGGTCGCCGAGTCCCTCCCATAGGTCCTCCTGCAAAAAAGGGCAAAAATGGTTAGTGTCGACTCAAAATTTCGGCAGCACCTCCCCTGCACGGGGAGGTTCCCAAAACCTGCAAAAAACATGGCACAAAGGCCAACAACCACATATATACCAAACATGGGCATGAAGGCCAACAACCACCAATATATCAAGAGGAACCATGTACTTTAGTTCTCTTTCCATGCAGATGAAAGTATTGAAGTAGTACAACAATTACTACTAACCCTACAACTACTACTAACACTACTACTAACAACTACTTAACTACTAACAGTACTAATACTAAGAACTACTTAACTATTAACAACTACTACTACTAACCACTACTACTTACTAACTACTACTATTTACTAACTACTACTACTACTCACCCTACAACTAACACTACTAACTAATACTACTAACCACTACTACTTACTAACTACTACTATTTACTAACTACTACTACTACTAACCCTACAACTACACTACTAACTACTACAACTAACACTACAACTAACACTACTAACTACTACTACTAACACTACAACTAACTACTACTAAACACTACTAACTACTACTACTACTAAACCTACAAGGGTAGGGGCTTACCTTGGCGGCAAGAAACGGCAAGAGCGAGGGCCGGTGACGACGGCGGGGATGACCGCAGCAGCGCGAGGATCAACGGGCGGTTGGAACGGCGCGAGGATCGACGGATGATCGGGTCGGCACCTTCCTCTTCTTCCTCCCCCCTTCTCTTTCTTCCTCTTCTTCCTCCTCCCCTTCTCTTTCTTCCTCTTCCTATTCCCCCTTCTCTTTCTCCTCTTGCTCCTCCCCTTCTCCCTCTGCTAGCCGGCCGTAGAGCACGGCG